>NC_059443.1:14907544-14937544 GCF_905237065.1 Salmo salar
AGTTCACCTAACTGGGTTGACCTTACAGTGAAGGACCATTTAAAAAAAATGTTTTACCTTAAATGAATCACTATTCACATTAAGTAAATAATCATCTTCACAAATGACTTTGTTAAAGCAACTATGGCTTTACAATGATGGTGAAAACTTGGATAAATGTTGGGGTTTATAAGTGCAGAAGCTGTCATACATCTCTCATTCACATGTGTTGGCTGTGCCCCAAACGAGAGGGATTCTGGAAGTCAGTTTTCCAGACGTTCTCAGAAGTGCTGAATCGGCCTATCGAACTCAACCCGTTGATTGCTCTTTTAGGCGTAACCCAAAGAGTTGCGTTTACAGAAACTATAGCCTTTGCTCCTTGCTGGCGCTGGTACCTAACCCTGTATTATGGTCCAAGTCTAGAACCCTTCATCATCTATTCACTATTTATTTATCTACTTATCTAATTACCTCTTAATTACTATTATTTAGTTATTTTCTGAACACATTTTTCTCCCAGCGTACTTTCCAGCATCTATCTTTCTACCCCTCTGTATGTCTTCTTCTGGAGGAAGGATGGAGGAAGGGTTGCCCAACCATGGTCTATGTAAACTGTACCATTGTATGTTTCTCATGACTGGTATCAATAAAACATTTCAACTTGGATACATGTTGGGGTTAGGTGGGTTAAATCATCCTAGAAGTCAGAGAGACATTTAGCATGTCTTAATTCATATCAAAAATCACCTTTTGACTTTTCCATGTGGTCTATATTAAAGGATACTTCATTTAAGGAACTACCTACGTACTGTTGATTGATGTTTGTCTAGTGACTGTCAGGGCGTGCGTGCGTGCGTGCGTGCGTGCACACACAGCATGATGGTAGTGGCAGGAGCAACACCAGACACTAGTAACTGCTGTTGTCACCACAGTAGAGGTCTGCAGATGTTCTGGATATTAGAAGGGATTGAAATTGAAATGATTACGACTCACAAGTCCCAGCATCTACTCAACACTTTGTCATTGTGGATGTAAAGGTCTTCTGATGTGGAGGTGTGTAAATATGTGTTGCAGGAAAACGGTGGTGTGTCCCATCATCGACGTGATCAGTGATGACACGTTTGAGTACATGGCTGGTTCTGACATGACCTACGGAGGCTTCAACTGGAAGCTGAACTTCCGCTGGTACCCTGTACCCCAGAGAGAGATGGACCGTCGCAAGGGAGACCGCACTCTGCCCGTTCGGTAGGTAGGACACACTACCCATCTACAGCACTGGCATAGAGACTGGAACGTAGAGGATATCAGCCCTGCTCCTAACACTACTGATTCTAAATGTAATAGACTAGTAATAGTGGCATAGAGACTGGAACGTAGAGGATATCAGCCCTGCTCCTAACACTACTGATTCTAAATGTAATAGACTAGTAATAGTGGCATAGAGACTGGAACGTAGAGGATATCAGCCCTGCTCCTAACACTACTGAATCTAAATGTAATAGACTAGTAATAGTGGCATAGAGACTGGAACGTAGAGGATATCAGCCCTGCTCCTAACACTACTGATTCTAAATGTAATAGACTAGTAATAGTGGCATAGAGACTGGAACGTAGAGGATATCAGCCCTGCTCCTAACACTACTGATTCTAAATGTAATAGACTAGTAATAGTGGCATAGAGACTGGAACGTAGAGGATATCAGCCCTGCTCCTAACACTACTGATTCTAAATGTAATAGACTAGTAATAGTGGCATAGAGACTGGAACGTAGAGGATATCAGCCCTGCTCCTAACACTACTGATTCTAAATGTAATAGACTAGTAATAGTGGCATAGAGACCAGAACGTAGAGGATATCAGCCCTGCTCCTAACACTACTGATTCTAAATGTAATAGACCAGTAATAGTGGCATAGAGACCGGAACGTAGAGGATATCAGCCCTGCTCCTAACACTACTGATTCTAAATGTAATAGACCAGTAATAGTGGCATAGAGACCGGAACGTAGAGGATATCAGCCCTGCTCCTAACACTACTGATTCTAAATGTAATAGACTAGTAATAGTGGCATAGAGACCGGAACGTAGAGGATATCAGCCCTGCTCCTAACACTACTGATTCTAAATGTAATAGACTAGTAATAGTGGCATAGAGACCGGAACGTAGAGGATATCAGCCCTGCTCCTAACACTACTGATTCTAAATGTAATAGACTAGTAATAGTGGCATAGAGACCGGAACGTAGAGGATATCAGCCCTGCTCCTAACACTACTGATTCTAAATGTAATAGACTAGTAATGGTGGCATAGAGACCGGAACGTAGAGGATATCAGCCCTGCTCCTAACACTACTGATTCTAAATGTAATAGACTAGTAATGGTGGCATAGAGACCGGAACGTAGAGGATATCAGCCCTGCTCCTAACACTACTGATTCTAAATGTAATAGACTAGTAATGGTGGCATAGAGACCGGAACGTAGAGGATATCAGCCCTGCTCCTAACACTACTGATTCTAAATGTAATAGACTAGTAATGGTGGCATAGAGACCGGAACGTAGAGGATATCAGCCCTGCTCCTAACACTACTGATTCTAAATGTAATAGACTAGTAATGGTGGCATAGAGACCGGAACGTAGAGGATATCAGCCCTGCTCCTAACACTACTGATTCTAAATGTAATAGACTAGTAATGGTGGCATAGAGACCGGAACGTAGAGGATATCAGCCCTGCTCCTAACACTACTGATTCTAAATGTAATAGACTAGTAATGGTGGCATAGAGACCGGAACGTAGAGGATATCAGCCCTGCTCCTAACACTACTGATTCTAAATGTAATAGACTAGTAATGGTGGCATAGAGACCGGAACGTAGAGGATATCAGCCCTGCTCCTAACACTACTGATTCTAAATGTAATAGACTAGTAATGGTGGCATAGAGACCGGAACGTAGAGGATATCAGCCCTGCTCCTAACACTACTGATTCTAAATGTAATAGACTAGTAATGGTGGCATAGAGACCGGAACGTAGAGGATATCAGCCCTGCTCCTAACACTACTGATTCTAAATGTAATAGACTAGTAATGGTGGCATAGAGACCGGAACGTAGAGGATATCAGCCCTGCTCCTAACACTACTGATTCTAAATGTAATAGACTAGTAATGGTGGCATAGAGACCGGAACGTAGAGGATATCAGCCCTGCTCCTAACACTACTGATTCTAAATGTAATAGACTAGTAATGGTGGCATAGAGACCGGAACGTAGAGGATATCAGCCCTGCTCCTAACACTACTGATTCTAAATGTAATAGACTAGTAATGGTGGCATAGAGACCGGAACGTAGAGGATATCAGCCCTGCTCCTAACACTACTGATTCTAAATGTAATAGACTAGTAATGGTGGCATAGAGACCGGAACGTAGAGGATATCAGCCCTGCTCCTAACACTACTGATTCTAAATGTAATAGACTAGTAATGGTGGCATAGAGACCGGAACGTAGAGGATATCAGCCCTGCTCCTAACACTACTGATTCTAAATGTAATAGACTAGTAATGGTGGCATAGAGACCGGAACGTAGAGGATATCAGCCCTGCTCCTAACACTACTGATTCTAAATGTAATAGACTAGTAATGGTGGCATAGAGACCGGAACGTAGAGGATATCAGCCCTGCTCCTAACACTACTGATTCTAAATGTAATAGACTAGTAATGGTGGCATAGAGACCGGAACGTAGAGGATATCAGCCCTGCTCCTAACACTACTGATTCTAAATGTAATAGACTAGTAATGGTGGCATAGAGACCGGAACGTAGAGGATATCAGCCCTGCTCCTAACACTACTGATTCTAAATGTAATAGACTAGTAATGGTGGCATAGAGACCGGAACGTAGAGGATATCAGCCCTGCTCCTAACACTACTGATTCTAAATGTAATAGACTAGTAATGGTGGCATAGAGACCGGAACGTAGAGGATATCAGCCCTGCTCCTAACACTACTGATTCTAAATGTAATAGACTAGTAATGGTGGCATAGAGACCGGAACGTAGAGGATATCAGCCCTGCTCCTAACACTACTGATTCTAAATGTAATAGACTAGTAATGGTGGCATAGAGACCGGAACGTAGAGGATATCAGCCCTGCTCCTAACACTACTGATTCTAAATGTAATAGACTAGTAATGGTGGCATAGAGACCGGAACGTAGAGGATATCAGCCCTGCTCCTAACACTACTGATTCTAAATGTAATAGACTAGTAATGGTGGCATAGAGACCGGAACGTAGAGGATATCAGCCCTGCTCCTAACACTACTGATTCTAAATGTAATAGACTAGTAATGGTGGCATAGAGACCGGAACGTAGAGGATATCAGCCCTGCTCCTAACACTACTGATTCTAAATGTAATAGACTAGTAATGGTGGCATAGAGACCGGAACGTAGAGGATATCAGCCCTGCTCCTAACACTACTGATTCTAAATGTAATAGACTAGTAATGGTGGCATAGAGACCGGAACGTAGAGGATATCAGCCCTGCTCCTAACACTACTGATTCTAAATGTAATAGACTAGTAATGGTGGCATAGAGACCGGAACGTAGAGGATATCAGCCCTGCTCCTAACACTACTGATTCTAAATGTAATAGACTAGTAATGGTGGCATAGAGACTGGAACGTAGAGGATATCAGCCCTGCTCCTAACACTACTGATTCTAAATGTAATAGACTAGTAATGGTGGCATAGAGACTGGAACGTAGAGGATATCAGCCCTGCTCCTAACACTACTGATTCTAAATGTAATAGACCAGTAATGGTGGCATAGAGACCGGAACGTAGAGGATATCAGCCCTGCTCCTAACACTACTGATTCTAAATGTAATAGACCAGTAATGGTGGCATAGAGACCGGAACGTAGAGGATATCAGCCCTGCTCCTAACACTACTGATTCTAAATGTAATAGACCAGTAATGGTGGCATAGAGACTGGAACGTAGAGGATATCAGCCCTGCTCCTAACACTACTGATTCTAAATGTAATAGACCAGTAATGGTGGCATAGAGACCGGAACGTAGAGGATATCAGCCCTGCTCCTAACACTACTGATTCTAAATGTAATAGACCAGTAATGGTGGCATAGAGACCGGAACGTAGAGGATATCAGCCCTGCTCCTAACACTACTGATTCTAAATGTAATAGACCAGTAATAGTGGCATAGAGACCGGAACGTAGAGGATATCAGCCCTGCTCCTAACACTACTGATTCTAAATGTAATAGACCAGTAATAGTGGCATAGAGACCGGAACGTAGAGGATATCAGCCCTGCTCCTAACACTACTGATTCTAAATGTAATAGACCAGTAATAGTGGCATAGAGACTGGAACGTAGAGGATATCAGCCCTGCTCCTAACACTACTGATTCTAAATGTAATAGACTAGTAATAGTGGCATAGAGACTGGAACGTAGAGGATATCAGCCCTGCTCCTAACACTACTGATTCTAAATGTAATAGACTAGTAATAGTGGCATAGAGACTGGAACGTAGAGGATATCAGCCCTGCTCCTAACACTACTGATTCTAAATGTAATAGACTAGTAATAGTGGCATAGAGACTGGAACGTAGAGGATATCAGCCCTGCTCCTAACACTACTGATTCTAAATGTAATAGACTAGTAATAGTGGCATAGAGACTGGAACGTAGAGGATATCAGCCCTGCTCCTAACACTACTGATTCTAAATGTAATAGACTAGTAATAGTGGCATAGAGACTGGAACGTAGAGGATATCAGCCCTGCTCCTAACACTACTGATTCTAAATGTAATAGACTAGTAATGGTGGCATAGAGACCGGAACGTAGAGGATATCAGCCCTGCTCCTAACACTACTGATTCTAAATGTAATAGACTAGTAATGGTGGCATAGAGACCGGAACGTAGAGGATATCAGCCCTGCTCCTAACACTACTGATTCTAAATGTAATAGACTAGTAATAGTGGCATAGAGACCGGAACGTAGAGGATATCAGCCCTGCTCCTAACACTACTGATTCTAAATGTAATAGACTAGTAATGGTGGCATAGAGACCGGAACGTAGAGGATATCAGCCCTGCTCCTAACACTACTGATTCTAAATGTAATAGACCAGTAATAGTGGCATAGAGACCGGAACGTAGAGGATATCAGCCCTGCTCCTAACACTACTGATTCTAAATGTAATAGACCAGTAATAGTGGCATAGAGACCGGAACGTAGAGGATATCAGCCCTGCTCCTAACACTACTGATTCTAAATGTAATAGACTAGTAATGGTGGCATAGAGACCGGAACGTAGAGGATATCAGCCCTGCTCCTAACACTACTGATTCTAAATGTAATAGACTAGTAATGGTGGCATAGAGACCGGAACGTAGAGGATATCAGCCCTGCTCCTAACACTACTGATTCTAAATGTAATAGACCAGTAATGGTGGCATAGAGACCGGAACGTAGAGGATATCAGCCCTGCTCCTAACACTACTGATTCTAAATGTAATAGACTAGTAATGGTGGCATAGAGACCGGAACGTAGAGGATATCAGCCCTGCTCCTAACACTACTGATTCTAAATGTAATAGACTAGTAATGGTGGCATAGAGACCGGAACGTAGAGGATATCAGCCCTGCTCCTAACACTACTGATTCTAAATGTAATAGACCAGTAATGGTGGCATAGAGACCGGAACGTAGAGGATATCAGCCCTGCTCCTAACACTACTGATTCTAAATGTAATAGACCAGTAATAGTGGCATAGAGACTGGAACGTAGAGGATTTCAGCCCTGCTCCTAACACTACTGATTCTAAATGTAATAGACTAGTAATAGTGGCATAGAGACCGGAACGTAGAGGATATCAGCCCTGCTCCTAACACTACTGATTCTAAATGTAATAGACCAGTAATAGTGGCATAGAGACCGGAACGTAGAGGATATCAGCCCTGCTCCTAACACTACTGATTCTAAATGTAATAGACCAGTAATAGTGGCATAGAGACCGGAACGTAGAGGATATCAGCCCTGCTCCTAACACTACTGATTCTAAATGTAATAGACCAGTAATAGTGGCATAGAGACCGGAACGTAGAGGATATCAGCCCTGCTCCTAACACTACTGATTCTAAATGTAATAGACTAGTAATAGTGGCATAGAGACTGGAACGTAGAGGATATCAGCCCTGCTCCTAACACTACTGATTCTAAATGTAATAGACTAGTAATAGTGGCATAGAGACTGGAACGTAGAGGATATCAGCCCTGCTCCTAACACTACTGATTCTAAATGTAATAGACTAGTAATAGTGGCATAGAGACTGGAACGTAGAGGATATCAGCCCTGCTCCTAACACTACTGATTCTAAATGTAATAGACTAGTAATAGTGGCATAGAGACTGGAACGTAGAGGATATCAGCCCTGCTCCTAACACTACTGATTCTAAATGTAATAGACTAGTAATAGTGGCATAGAGACTGGAACGTAGAGGATATCAGCCCTGCTCCTAACACTACTGATTCTAAATGTAATAGACTAGTAATAGTGGCATAGAGACTGGAACGTAGAGGATATCAGCCCTGCTCCTAACACTACTGATTCTAAATGTAATAGACTAGTAATAGTGGCATAGAGACTGGAACGTAGAGGATATCAGCCCTGCTCCTAACACTACTGATTCTAAATGTAATAGACTAGTAATAGTGGCATAGAGACTGGAACGTAGAGGATATCAGCCCTGCTCCTAACACTACTGATTCTAAATGTAATAGACTAGTAATAGTGGCATAGAGACTGGAACGTAGAGGATATCAGCCCTGCTCCTAACACTACTGATTCTAAATGTAATAGACTAGTAATAGTGGCATAGAGACCGGAACGTAGAGGATATCAGCCCTGCTCCTAACACTACTGATTCTAAATGTAATAGACTAGTAATAGTGGCATAGAGACCGGAACGTAGAGGATATCAGCCCTGCTCCTAACACTACTGATTCTAAATGTAATAGACTAGTAATAGTGGCATAGAGACCGGAACGTAGAGGATATCAGCCCTGCTCCTAACACTACTGATTCTAAATGTAATAGACTAGTAATAGTGGCATAGAGACCGGAACGTAGAGGATATCAGCCCTGCTCCTAACACTACTGATTCTAAATGTAATAGACTAGTAATGGTGGCATAGAGACCGGAACGTAGAGGATATCAGCCCTGCTCCTAACACTACTGATTCTAAATGTAATAGACTAGTAATAGTGGCATAGAGACCGGAACGTAGAGGATATCAGCCCTGCTCCTAACACTACTGATTCTAAATGTAATAGACTAGTAATAGTGGCATAGAGACCGGAACGTAGAGGATATCAGCCCTGCTCCTAACACTACTGATTCTAAATGTAATAGACTAGTAATAGTGGCATAGAGACCGGAACGTAGAGGATATCAGCCCTGCTCCTAACACTACTGATTCTAAATGTAATAGACTAGTAATAGTGGCATAGAGACTGGAACGTAGAGGATATCAGCCCTGCTCCTAACACTACTGATTCTAAATGTAATAGACTAGTAATAGTGGCATAGAGACCGGAACGTAGAGGATATCAGCCCTGCTCCTAACACTACTGATTCTAAATGTAATAGACTAGTAATAGTGACATAGCTGGGACTTTTATTTATTTATTTAATTTATTTATTTATTTATTTATTTCACCTTTATTTAACCAGGTAGGCAAGTTGAGAACAAGTTCTCATTTACAATTGCGACCTGGCCAAGATAAAGCAAAGCAGTTCGACAACATACAAAAACACAGAGTTACACATGGAGTAAAACAACATACAATCAATGATACAGTAGACAAAAATAAGACTATATACAATGTGAGCAAATAGTTAGAAGTTTTGTTTTCAGTAAAATACATGTAGCCGTGTTGCTGTGTTCCTGTGTAGTTGAGGATGGGGAAACTCTGGGAACATTCAGGAATAAAACCCAGGGTTTGTTATCGCTTGTCCCTCATCACCTCTTCCTGTTCATGTTCCCCACCAGTCCAACTGGGACTATCAGAGGCACATTCAGAGGTCCCATTTCCAGTCAGAGTCCCTGCTTCCATCACAACACAGGGAAACAGACTAGTATATTCGTGAGGTGACCTGAGTAAAGTAGTTTCAGTAAAACAACATGTTATTGAGTTTATCTTTAGCCAGCTAATATCAGCGAAGGTGTTTTTCTGTTTTCCCCTGCCTGCGTGGCCAAGGTGTTTTTCTGTTTTCCCCTGCCTGCGTGGCCAAGGTGTTTTTCTGTTTTCCCCTGCCTGCGTGGCCAAGGTGTTTTTCTGTTTTCCCCTGCCTGCGTGGCCAAGGTGTTTTTCTGTTTTCCCCTGCCTGCGTGGCCAAGGTGTTTTTCTGTTTTCCCCTGCCTGCGTGGCCAAGGTGTTTTTCTGTTTTCCCCTGCCTGCGTGGCCAAGGTGTTTTTCTGTTTTCCCCTGCCTGCGTGGCCAAGGTGTTTTTCTGTTTTCCCCTGCCTGCGTGGCCGGTTTTTCTGTTTTCCCCTGCCTGCGTGGCCAAGGTGTTTTTCTGTTTTCCCCTGCCTGCGTGGCCAAGGTGTTTTTCTGTTTTCCCCTGCCTGCGTGGCCAAGGTGTTTTTCTGTTTTCCCCTGCCTGCGTGGCCAAGGTGTTTTTCTGTTTTCCCCTGCCTGCGTGGCCAAGGTGTTTTTCTGTTTTCCCCTGCCTGCGTGGCCAAGGTGTTTTTCTGTTTTCCCCTGCCTGCGTGGCCAAGGTGTTTTTCTGTTTTCCCCTGCCTGCGTGGCCAAGGTATTTTGCTACTCTTGTGTTCCCAGCTGGCCAACAACAGAACGTGTGTGACTCCCCACACAGTGCACAGCTCCACAGCTCAGATCGTGTTCCCACAATATGTTTCCCCAGGGGGACGTGTGCTGTTCTATTTGTAGTTCTATGTGGCACTGGCACCATGTTTCCTGTTGTCTTCCTGATCAACATCTTGAAAACAAGTCTTTAGCTCAATGACATATGGTGGCAAGAAAGTATGTGAACCCTTTGGAATTACCTGGATTTCTGCTTAAATTGGTCATATAAATTTCATCTGATCTTCATCTAGGTCACAACAATAGACAAACACAGTCTGCTTAAACTAATAACACACAGACAATTATATGTTTTCATTTATTTATTGAACACACTGTTTAAACATTCACAGTGCAGGGTGGGAAAAGTATGTGAACCATTGTATTTAATAACTGGTTGACCCTCCTTTGGCAGCACTAACCTCAACCAAACGTGTTCTGTAGTTGCGGATCAGACCTGCACAACGGTCAGGAGAAATTTTGGACCATTCCTCTTTACAAAACTGTTTCAGTTCAGCAATATTCTTGTGATTTCTGGTGTGAACCACTCTATTGAGTTTATGCCACAGCATCTCAATCGGGTTGAGGTCAGGACTCTGACTGGGCCACTCCAGAAGGCGTATTTCCTTCTGTTGAAGCCATTCTGTTGTTGATTTACTTCAGTGTTTTGGGTCGTTGTCCTGTTGCATCACCCAACTTCTGTTGAGCTTCAATTGGTGACAGATAGCCTAACATTCTCCTGCAAAATGTCTTGATAAACTTGGGAATTAATTTATCCGTTGATGATAGCAAGCTGTCCAGGCCCTGAGGCAGCAAAGCAGCCCCAAACCATGATGCTCCCTCCACCATACTTTACAGTTGGGATGAGGTTTTGATGTTGGTGTGCTGCAAAAAAATTTCTCCACACATAGTGTTGTGTGTTCCTTCCAAACAACTCAACTGTAGTTTCATCTGTCCACAGAATATGTTGCCAGTAGCGCTGTGGAACATCCAGGTGCTCTTTTGTAAACTTCAGACTTGCAGAAATGTTTTTTTTGGACAGCAGTGGCATCTTCCGTGGTGTCCTCCCATGAACACCATTCTTGTTTAGTGTTTTATGTATCGTAGACTCGTCAACAGATGTTAGCATGTTCCAGAGATTTCTGTAAGTCTTTAGCTGACAATCTAGGATTCTTCTTAACCTAGTTGAGCATTATGCGCTGTGCTCTTGCAGTCATCTTTGCAGGACGTCCTAGGGAGAGTAGCAACAGTATTGCACTTTCTTCATTTATAGACAATTTGTCTTACCGTGGGACTGATGAACATCAAGGCTTTTATAGATACTTTTGTAACCCTTTCCAGTTTTATGCAGTCAACAATTCTTAATCTTAGGTCTTCTGAGATCTCTTTTGTTCGAGGCATGGTTCACATCAGGCAATGCTTCTTGTGAATAGCAAACTCTTTTGTGAGTGTTTTGTATAGGACAGGGCAACTCTAACCAACATCTCCAATCTCATCTCATTGATTGGACTCCAGGTTAGCTTTTGGAGAAGTCATTAGCCTAGGGGTTCACATACTTTTCCCAACCTACACTGTGAATGTTTTATTATGTATTCAATATAGACAAGAAAAATACAATAATTTATGTGTTATTAGTTTAAGCACACTGTTTGTGTCTATTGTAGTGACTTGTAGTGATTTGATCTGAGATGAAGGTCGGATCAAATTTGATGATGAATTTATACAGAAATCCAGGTAATTCCAAAGGGTTCACATACTTGTTCTTGCCAGTGTATATCCCTCCTTCTGAGAGACTGACAGGGAGAGAGAGATTACTTGCTTTGGCAATGTTAACATATGTTTCCCATGCCAATAAAGCCCTTACATTGAATTGAATTGGATTGAGATGGAAAAACAGGAAAAAACAACGATCTCTGGAGGTCGACGTGATGTTTTTGTGCCTCTGAAGATACCATCTCTACTGACAAACTTGTGATCTCTGTCGCAAACATGAAACAAGAATGTAGTTTTGAGTGACTGTTTTCTTCTCTCTCCCCCTTTCCCCTCACTCTCTCTCCCTCTCTCTCTCCCCCTTGCTCTCTCTCTCCCCCCCATCTCCCTCCCCTCTCTCTCCACTACCCCCCCTCTCTCCCTCTCTCTCTCCCCTTGCTCTCTCTCTCCCCCCCCACCTCCCTCCCCTCTCTCTCCCCTCCCCTCCCCTCTCTCTCTCTCTCTCTCTCTCTCTCTCTCTCTCTCTCTCTCTCTCCCACCCCCTCTCTCTCTCTCTCTCTCTCTTTCTCCAGGACTCCTACCATGGCCGGTGGGTTGTTTTCTATAGACAGAGATTATTTCCAGGAGATAGGGACGTATGACGCAGGTATGGACATTTGGGGAGGAGAGAACCTGGAGATCTCCTTTAGGGTGAGTACACACATACACAGGGCACATATACACAGGGCATGCAAGCGCACACACACACCAGGGATGCAAACTAGTCACCTTTTGGTGAAATTCGCCGTTTTGAATCCAAAATAGGCGACCTAGGTCAATCGTGTAGATCAGATGAGAAAAGTTTGGCAATGGGAGCTTTGGATCACTACTGACTCTACGTGAACGAGCGATGCGCATTTGTAAGTGAACGAGCGATGCGCGTTTGTAAGTGAACGAGTGATGCGCGTTTGGAGCAATTCTGTCTGTGTCCAAGGCTCAGCCAATCATTCACATAACAACAGAATGCAGCCTGGAGAGAGAAGAGACAACCAATGTGCTAGTTACAGAATCAGGGCACTCTGAAAGACAGCAGTAGGGTGCAGAGGCAGTTTGCCAGTTACAGCAGCGTGTCCCCTGAACGATAACGAAAAGATAGGTGAGAAGCCTGACCACGGAAACCTGGGTAACAAAGTGATGAACCATACTTCATGACCTGTAACCAAAAAACAACTGGCATTTGGAAAGTTTGAGGTGAGGGAGAAAGTGTGGTGGAACAAGTATTGATAGCGTTGTTAAGTATCTTGCTATAGTAGCTGGATGGAGTTCTCCGTTAGCTAGCCAGAGAAATGTTGAGAAACATTAGCCAACTTAGCTGATCAAATTATTGAGTTTATTGTGTGAAAATTAGCTGGCTAATAAAGTCAGACAGCTAGCTCGCTAACGTTACTACAACAGATGAGCTAACGTTAGTAACCTAACCAATTCGCTATAGTATTAATTGGTACTCCTTGCCGTTCCTCAAGTTATAACGAGTTAGTTGCTTACTGGACCCTGGCGATCTGTGTGAAATGATAACTAGCTACCGAACTAACTATTTTCTGTGAACTAATGTTTTACCTCTACAGTATGTGGTTCATTTTCAGAATGAGAGAATTAGGTGAAAATGATGCGTTGCTTGTTAAACAAGTGGATTCAGGGATCAAGTGTAGCTGGAGCTAGGCCTGGTTTAAGCTGGATGACAAAAGAGGTGAAAGAAACGCCACACACTTTCCATCTTTCAACGCAGTGGATAAAAGGGGTATGCCAGGTGTACTCTCTGTCTGAAAGAGATCAAGTATGCCAACAAAGGGTATCATGCTCTGTTGGCACATTGTAGAACAGATGTCCACAGGCAGAACATGTACAATGTAATAACATGCAGTGCAGACCAAAGATATTGCTTTTGTTGTGTTGAACTTGGTAGTAACACCTTTGTGTGGGTGAGGGGGGATTATTAAATGTTTTACTCAGTGAATGTTATTTTGGTACACATGTAGCCTTGTGCACTTGATCGATGTCTACTATAGTGACCACTACAATAGAGCAAACATAGAATGCCTGTTTGTTTCATTCTATTTCTACTTTAAGATGTTTTTTTCTCAAGTGCAATATTTAGATGTGTGGTCACACGTATTCTATTATAAAGGCTGTCATGGCTAACTGCAATATTACTGGATTGTTTTTTCTCAAGACTTGAGTGTCATTTGCAGTAAAGTCTAGGCAACAAATAACATGGGATTGTTTTCCTTACATGTTTTAGCTGTGAGTCAGGTTCACATGAACCACTTTTTATTTGACACACAGAGACTGATCATGAAGATCATATTCTGTGTTGTTTAATTAGTTCAAACCTGCATTTGCACCTAACAGGGATTTTTTATGTTTCAGTGGGGGGGAAAAAAGTGCCACCTTTTTGGGCCCTCAACAGTTTGCATCCCTGACACACACACACACAGGCACGTGCACACACACACACACACACACACACACAGGGCTATGTAGTTGTAACATGAGAGTTTCTGGTGTGTTGTAGATCTGGCAGTGCGGGGGGACGTTGGAGATCGTGACGTGTTCTCACGTGGGTCACGTGTTCCGGAAGGCCACGCCCTACACGTTTCCAGGGGGAACGGGTCAGATCATCAATAAGAACAACAGACGCCTGGCCGAGGTCTGGATGGACCAGTTCAAAAACTTCTTCTACATCATCTCCCCTGGTGAGTGAGTGAGGGGCGAGGGTTGCTGTGTGTCTGGGGGATGTTTCAAAACAGAAGCCAGGTATGTATTCTCCAATCAATCAAATGTATTTATAAAGCCATTTTTACATCAGCAGTTGTCACAAAGTGCTATACAGAAACCCAGCCTAAAAACCTCAAACAGCAAGCAATACAGATGATGAAGCACGGTGGCTAGGAAAAACTCCCTAGAAAGGCCAGAACCTAGGAAGAAACCTAGAGAGGAAGCAGGCTATGAGGGGTGGCCAGTCCTCTTCTGGCTGTGCCTGGTGGAGATTATAACAGAACATGGCCAAGATGTTCAAATGTTCATAGATGGCTAGCAGGATCAGATAATAACATTCACAGTGGTTGTAGAGGGTGCAACAGGTCAGCACCTCAGGAGTAAATGTCAGTTGGCTTTTCATAGCCGATCATTCAGAGTTAGAGACAGCAGGTGCGGTAGAGAGAGAGTCGAAAACAGCAGGTCCGGGACAAGGTAGCACGTCCAGTGAACCGGTCAGGGTTCCATAGCTGCAGGCAGAACAGTTGAAACTGGAGCAACAGCATGACCAGGTGGATTGGGGACAGCAAGGAGTCATCAGACCAGGTAATTCTGAGGCATGGTCCTAGGGCTCAGGTCCTCTGAGAGAAGAGAAAGAGAGAGAGAGAGAAAGGGGGAGAGAGAGAATTAGAGGGAGCATACTTAAATTCACACAGGACGCTGGATAAGACAGGAAAAATTCTCCAGATATAACAGACCCTAGCCCCCCGATAAACTATTGCAGCATAATTACTGGAGGCTGAGATAGGAGGGGTCGGGAGACACTGTGGCCCCGTCCAACTATACCCCCGGACAGGGCCAACCAGGCAGGATATAACCCCACCCTCTTTGCCAAAGCACAGCCCCCATTATCAATGTGATGTTGCCGTGGTGACCTGACAGAGCGAGGCGACGGGGGGCAGGGGCAGAATAATTTCACGCAACACAGCCTCTGTTAACCTTGCCATCTCATCACTCACACACACACACACACACACACACACACACACACACACACACACACACACACACACACACACAGAGACACACACACCCCTGCACAGATCAGGTAGAGGACCGACAAGAACAAGGACAAAGGTTCACCTCTCTTCCACTAACAGGAAGTTTAGTGTTCACTGCTTCCTCTTACTTTAATAACAATCCCTAATCCAGAGAAGTAGATATCAAACACACTATGAGAAACATGTTTGTACGATTCTTCCAGTCCTTTGGGTAGTTGGTGATTGTGACCATGGTGACGTGTGTTGTGTGTTTTCCACCACTACATAGAGTAGCCAGTCAAATAGAAAAGTAGCCAGCCAGGCCGAAGCAGCTCTATTTTGGTGGTCTTGAGTACATTGTAACAACTTGATTCCATCTGAGATACACAGTGAAAATATTGAATACTTTATCGAGTTTATGTCCCAGATTGGAAAAAATGTGTTGCGGTATTATGTAGAAAGACATTACTTTGCAATTTAAATGACAACAAAAGGATCAGTGTGTTGTTCCTTGTGTTGGTATTGTTAGTTGTCAAGGTCTAGGCCTATATGATCAGGACTATTTTCTAAGTCGGAGAACATTAAACCTTTTTTAGCATTTAACCAGTGTTCTCTTGATTTAAAGTGTTATTTACACTTTTACTACAACATATGAATTGCCACAATTATATTTGTTCTTCAAACATATGTATTTTATTAAAACAGAAAAATGAAGTAAATAGCCCACATTATCTTGAAAAATATATTTAAGGTTTTGTTTTTCCAGGTTTCCATTTCCCCCGTTTTCACTCTCAAAATCACATTGGATGTTCTAAATCCATAACAATGCTTAAACCACATCAGGAGACCACTTTTCGGGGTGTATTTACCGTTTAATTCAAGTGCACACCTAGCAAGAGGCTGTTGTTGAGCAGGGTTTTTGTAGCCACATATGATGCTAGATAAAACAAATATCCACTGGGTTGATGAAAATAACCCTGATATCATTCTGCCAGGTCAGCATAGGCTACTTTGTAGTTAACATTTAATTGAGAAGTTTTTTGGGAGCCTTTCCATCTATCAGAAGACATTAGCTTCATCGCTAACGGCTACACAAAGTGGTAGACTCGTGCACTGCAGAAACAGACAGGGGCATTCTCGTTGCCTCTTGACTTAGAAAGTTGCAGGAAATACGAATCACTGATGCATTCTGTTCCTGTCTTATGATAATTTTGGGGAAGTTAATTAATTTTCAATACATTTAGTTGATTCCCTAATAAGGTCAATACATCTTTGAATATTGTTGAATTCCGTTTTAATGCCTGGATTCCCTGAGGGCCCTAATTATCATATTTGGACCAGAATGAGGCTCTCCACTGTCTATTGTTCCTTCAGTGATGATTCATCATCTTCATCTAATGTTTTCATAATTTATCTGCAGAGAATTGCCAAAAAGCCTAGGCCTACCAGTAGCCTATACAAATTAGGGAGCCAAATGAACGTCTCTCCGACGCCATTCGGTGGGCTACAGACTGACGAGATGAAAGTCACTCACTTTATCGTCCTGTCTGGCAAGCCCCGACATCCTAGGAAAGGAAACCTAGGAAATCCTTTGGTTGACTTGTCCCGATGCGACACCATGGACATATAACCATGTTGAAGGGCAAAGGGATGTAGGCCATTTGAATTTATTCAGTCAGTTCGACACCTTTTAGAAACTAGTCAACACTTGCTGTTCAGTTGTCAATCAACACACAGTAAATAGCCTAGGCCGCTCCGCGTGGCTGGCTATATGAAACGCAAAAGAAAATGAATGATTTTGTGTCAGTAAACAATAATTAGGCATAAGTCATGGATTTCCACTCATCGTTACCACTTACATTACGTGGGACGTGCAAATTCACGAGAATCATGCTCTCTCCCACAGGTGTAAAGAAATTCGACTGCAACCAGAAATCTGTAGGCTATATAATGACGAGATGCTCATGTCTCCTCCCTACCAATGGGAGTCGTTGTCCCAAAGGCGGGAAGGCAGGCGACAAGCTTAGGTCCAAAATAAGACCATAGAAACGCATTGGACAGATTTTGGCGAGTGTGAAACCTCTCGCTTTGCCTCTTCCTCTCTGCTGCATTTCCCTGCCATCGCTCGCTTTGTGACTGACAGGCACCTATAAATAGATCGCTGGAAGATGCATATCGTTCATTCTAGCGGGAGAGGGCTCGATGGACTAGCGAATTGAAACTTAAATGAAAAGTAGCCTAGTTAATATGAAGTGGAAAATGTAGCTGGCTGAAAATGAGTCTGTAACCTGCTGATTAGCCGACAGCTGATGCTAATGGAAAACACTGTGTTTCAGGTGTGACGAAGGTGGACTATGGTGACATCACGTCTCGCTCGTCTCTGAGACAGAAGCTGCAGTGTAAACCTTTCAGCTGGTACCTGGAGAACGTCTATCCTGACTCCCAGATACCACGACACTACTACTCACTGGGAGAGGTGCACCCACGCTAAACATACAACACACACACACACTAAACACACACACATTGAATCAGTGATAAGTGTTGGTTGTGTGTT
Source organism: Salmo salar (assembly GCF_905237065.1). NCBI lineage: Eukaryota > Metazoa > Chordata > Actinopteri > Salmoniformes > Salmonidae > Salmo > Salmo salar. The sequence continues at coordinate 14,925,472 of NC_059443.1, forward strand.
GTTCTGTCAGATCCGTAACGTGGAGACTAACCAGTGTCTGGACAACATGGCCCGGAAGGAGAACGAGAAAGTTGGCATCTTCAACTGCCATGGCATGGGAGGAAACCAGGTAACTAGAACTGCCATGGCATGGGAGGAAACCAGGTAATTAGACCTGCCATGACATGGGAGGAAACCAGGTAACTAGAACTGCCATGGCATGGGAGAAAACCAGGTAACTAGAACTGCCATGGCATGGGAGGAAACCAGGTAACTAGAACTGCCATGGCATGGGAGGAAACCAGGTAACTAGAACTGCCATGGCATGGGAGGAAACCAGGTAACTAGAACTGCCATGGCATGGGAGGAAACCAGGTAACTAGAACTGCCATGGCATGGGAGGAAACCAGGTAACTAGGACTGCCATGACATAGGAGGAAACCAGGTAACTAGAACTGCCATGGCATGGGAGGAAACCAGGTAACTAGAACTGCCATGGCATGGGAGAAAACCAGGTAACTAGAACTGCCATGGCATGGGAGGAAACCAGGTAACTAGGACTGCCATGGCATGGGAGGAAACCAGGTAATTAGAACTGCCATGGCATGGGAGGAAACCAGGTAACTAGAACTGCCATGGCATGGGAGGAAACCATGTAACTAGGACTGCCATGGCATGGGAGGAAACCATGTAACTAGAACTGCCATGGCATGGGAGGAAACCATGTAACTAGAACTGCCATGGCATGGGAGGAAACCATGTAACTAGAACTGCCATGGCATGGGAGGAAACCATGTAACTAGAACTGCCATGGCATGGGAGGAAACCATGTAACTAGGACTGCCATGGCATGGGAGGAAACCATGTAACTAGGACTGCCATGGCATGGGAGGAAACCAGGTAACTAGAACTGCCATGGCATGGGAGGAAACCATGTAACTAGAACTGCCATGGCATGGGAGGAAACCAGGTAACTAGAACTGCCATGACATAGGAGGAAACCAGGTAATTAGAACTGCCATGGCATGGGAGGAAACCAGGTAACTAGAACTGCCATGACATAGGAGGAAACCAGGTAACTAGAACTGCCATGACATAGGAGGAAACCAGGTAACTAGAACTGCCATGGCATGGGAGGAAACCATGTAACTAGAACTGCCATGGCATGGGAGGAAACCATGTAACTAGGACTGCCATGGCATGGGAGGAAACCATGTAACTAGGACTGCCATGGCATGGGAGGAAACCAGGTAACTAGAACTGCCATGACATAGGAGGAAACCAGGTAACTAGAACTGCCATGGCATGGGAGGAAACCATGTAACTAGGACTGCCATGGCATGGGAGGAAACCATGTAACTAGGACTGCCATGGCATGGGAGGAAACCATGTAACTAGGACTGCCATGGCATGGGAGGAAACCAGGTAACTAGAACTGCCATGGCATGGGAGGAAACCAGGTAACTAGAACTGCCATGGCATGGGAGGAAACCATGTAACTAGAACTGCCATGGCATGGGAGGAAACCAGGTAATTAGAACTGCCATGGCATGGGAGGAAACCAGGTAACTAGAACTGCCATGGCATGGGAGGAAACCATGTAACTAGAACTGCCATGGCATGGGAGGAAACCATGTAACTAGAACTGCCATGGCATGGGAGGAAACCAGGTAACTAGAACTGCCATGACATAGGAGGAAACCAGGTAATTAGAACTGCCATGGCATGGGAGGAAACCAGGTAACTAGAACTGCCATGACATAGGAGGAAACCAGGTAACTAGAACTGCCATGACATAGGAGGAAACCAGGTAACTAGAACTCCGTAACTGATCAACTGAGGACAGAACAACAGTAATAAGATTACCTTTGGTGTTTATCATAGTGACAAACATTAACCTGAGCAACTTCTCTGACCTGAGAGGAGAGAGATACAATGTAAATGACATAAGAGAGAGAGAGAGGTCTCTGGTCTTCCCGTCTGACCGTGTGTCGTCCCCTGCAGGTGTTCAGCTACACGGCCAATAAAGAGATCAGGACAGATGACCTGTGTCTAGACGTGTCCAAACTCAACGGTCCTGTCATGATGCTCAAGTGTCATCACCTGAAAGGAAACCAGCTCTGGGAGTATGACCCCATGGTATGTCTGTCTGTCAACAGTAAACAACCTATCCTTGTCTTTTCTTACTACCACTGACCCTGCTGACTGTGCTAGTTGTTTTATCTAGCTATCTTAAAGTAACTGTCAAGTGTTTCCAGATTTCTATGAAATATGTCATATAATTATTTACAATATGAGTAAAATATAACTGAATGGTGTGGGCGTATACTAGTCATTAAAATGATTCATGCGAGTAGATCGGTGATTGGCCAGCGCATCCTCAGGAGGATGACATCATCATCAATGAGGAAATAGCAAGCATTTTTTAAACTTGTCTTTTTGACATACCAGTTTGAAGTGTTTTTTCTTAATTTTATGCTTTGGCCACATAAGAATATAGCATGAGTCAACAACATTATTTGGGTATGAGTTAACAGAGTATTCACTTTTAAAAGTTACATTTTCACAGAACAGTTACTTTAAGATGAATGCACTTTTAAACTGTGAGTTGCTCTAAGTAAGAGCGTCGCTAAAATATATATATATTTTTTAAAGTTGCTCTGTCTGTTGTGTCTGTAGAAGTTGACCCAGGTCTGTTTCTCTGTTGTCTCTGTAGAAGTTGACCCAGGTCTGTTTCTCTGTTGTGTCTGTAGAAGTTGACCCAGGTCTGTTTCTCTGTTGTGTCTGTAGAAGTTGACCCAGGTCTGTTTCTCTGTTGTGTCTGTAGAAGTTGACCCAGGTCTGTTTCTCTGTTGTGTCTGTAGAAGTTGACCCAGGTCTGTTTCTCTGTTGTGTCTGTAGTAGTTGACCCAGGTCTGTTTCTCTGTCTGTTGTGTCTGTAGAAGTTGACCCAGGTCTGTTTCTCTGTCTGTTGTGTCTGTAGTAGTTGACCCAGGTCTGTTTCTCTGTCTGTTGTGTCTGTAGTAGTTGACCCAGGTCTGTTTCTCTGTCTGTTGTGTCTGTAGAAGTTGACCCAGGTCTGTTTCTCTGTCTGTTGTGTCTGTAGAAGTTGACCCAGGTCTGTTTCTTTGTTGTATCTGTAGAAGTTGACCCAGGTCTGTTTCTCTGTCTGTTGTGTCTGTAGAAGTTGACCCAGGTCTGTTTCTCTGTTGTGTCTGTAGAAGTTGACCCAGGTCTGTTTCTCTGTCTGTGTCTGTAGAAGTTGACCCAGGTCTGTTTCTCGGTCTGTTGTCTCTGTAGAAGTTGACCCAGGTCTGTTTCTCTGTTTGTCTCTATAGATGTTGACCCAGGTCTGTTTCTCTATCTGTTGTGTCTGTAGAAGTTGACCCAGGTCTGTTTTTCTGTTGTGTCTGTAGGAGTGGACCCAGGTCTGTTTCTCTGTTGTGTCTGTAGAAGTTGACCCAGGTCTGTTTCTCTGTTGTGTCTGTAGAAGTTGACCCAGGTCTGTTTCTCTGTCTGTTGTGTCTGTAGAAGTTGACCCAGGTCTGTTTCTCTGTTGTCTCTATAGATGTTGACCCAGGTCTGTTTCTCGGTCTGTTGTCTCTGTAGAAGTTGACCCAGGTCTGTTTCTCTGTTGTCTCTATAGATGTTGACCCAGGTCTGTTTCTCTATCTGTTGTGTCTGTAGAAGTTGACCCAGGTCTGTTTCTCTGTTGTGTCTGTAGAAGTTGACCCAGGTCTGTTTCTCTGTCTGTTGTGTCTGTAGAAGTTGACCCAGGTCTGTTTCTCTGTCTGTTGTGTCTGTAGAAGTTGACCCAGGTCTGTTTCTCTGTCTGTTGTCTCTATAGAAGTTGACCCAGGTCTGTTTCTCTGTCTGTTGTCTCTATAGAAGTTGACCCAGGTCTGTTTCTCTGTCTTGTGTCTGTAGAAGTTGACCCAGGTCTGTTTCTCTGTTGTGTCTGTAGAAGTTGACCCAGGTCTGTTTCTCTTCTGTTGTGTCTGTAGGAGTGGACCCAGGTCTGTTTCTCTGTTGTGTCTGTAGAAGTTGACCCAGGTCTGTTTCTCTGTTGTGTCTGTAGAAGTTGACCCAGGTCTGTTTCTCTGTCTGTTGTCTCTGTAGAAGTTGACCCAGGTCTGTTTCTCTGTCTGTTGTGTCTGTAGAAGTTGACCCAGGTCTGTTTCTCTGTCTGTTGTGTCTGTAGAAGTTGACCCAGGTCTGTTTCTCTGTCTGTTGTCTCTATAGAAGTTGACCCAGGTCTGTTTCTCTGTCTGTTGTCTCTATAGAAGTTGACCCAGGTCTGTTTCTCTGTTGTGTCTGTAGAAGTTGACCCAGGTCTGTTTCTCTGTTGTGTCTGTAGAAGTTGACCCAGGTCTGTTTCTCTGTGTGTTGTGTCTGTAGAAGTTGACCCAGGTCTGTTTCTCTGTCTGTTGTGTCTGTAGAAGTTGACCCAGGTCTGTTTCTCTGTCTGTTGTTTCTATAGTAGCTGACCCAGGTCTGTTTCTCTGTCTGTTGTGTCTGTAGAAGTTGACCCAGGTCTGTTTCTCGGTCTGTTGTCTCTGTAGAAGTTGACCCAGGTCTGTTTCTCTGTTGTCTCTATAGATGTTGACCCAGGTCTGTTTCTCTGTTGTGTCTGTAGAAGTTGACCCAGGTCTGTTTCTCTGTCTGTTGTTTCTATAGAAGTTGACCCAGGTCTGTTTCTCTGTCTGTTGTCTCTATAGAAGTTGACCCAGGTCTGTTTCTCTGTCTGTTGTGTCTGTAGAAGTTGACCCAGGTCTGTTTCTCTGTTGCCTCTGTAGAAGTTGACCCAGGTCTGTTTCTCTGTCTGTTGTGTCTATAGAAGTTGACCCAGGTCTGTTTATCTGTCTTTTGTGTCTGTAGTAGTTGACCCAGGTCTGTTTATCTGTTGTCTGTAGTAGTTGACCCAGGTCTGTTTCTCTGTCTTTTGTGTCTGTAGTAGTTGACCCAGGTCTGTTTCTTTGTTGTCTCTATAGAAGTTGACCCAGGTCTGTTTCTTTGTTGTCTCTGTAGTAGTTGACCCAGGTCTGTTTCTCTGTCTGTTGTGTCTGTAGAAGTTGACCCAGGTCTGTTTCTCTGTTGTGTCTGTAGAAGTTGACCCAGGTCTGTTTCTTTGTTGTGTCTGTAGAAGTTGACCCAGGTCTGTTTCTCTGTTGTGTTTGTAGAAGTTGACCCAGGTCTGTTTCTCTGTTGTGTCTGTAGTAGTTGACCCAGGTCTGTTTCTCTGTCTGTTGTGTCTGTAGAAGTTGACCCAGGTCTGTTTCTCTGTCTGTTGTGTCTGTAGTAGTTGACCCAGGTCTGTTTCTCTGTCTGTTGTGTCTGTAGTAGTTGACCCAGGTCTGTTTCTCTGTCTGTTGTGTCTGTAGAAGTTGACCCAGGTCTGTTTCTCTGTCTGTTGTGTCTGTAGAAGTTGACCCAGGTCTGTTTCTTTGTTGTATCTGTAGAAGTTGACCCAGGTCTGTTTCTCTGTCTGTTGTGTCTGTAGAAGTTGACCCAGGTCTGTTTCTCTGTTGTGTCTGTAGAAGTTGACCCAGGTCTGTTTCTCTGTTGTGTCTGTAGAAGTTGACCCAGGTCTGTTTCTCGGTCTGTTGTCTCTGTAGAAGTTGACCCAGGTCTGTTTCTCTGTTGTCTCTATAGATGTTGACCCAGGTCTGTTTCTCTATCTGTTGTGTCTGTAGAAGTTGACCCAGGTCTGTTTTTCTGTTGTGTCTGTAGGAGTGGACCCAGGTCTGTTTCTCTGTTGTGTCTGTAGAAGTTGACCCAGGTCTGTTTCTCTGTTGTGTCTGTAGAAGTTGACCCAGGTCTGTTTCTCTGTCTGTTGTGTCTGTAGAAGTTGACCCAGGTCTGTTTCTCTGTTGTCTCTATAGATGTTGACCCAGGTCTGTTTCTCGGTCTGTTGTCTCTGTAGAAGTTGACCCAGGTCTGTTTCTCTGTTGTCTCTATAGATGTTGACCCAGGTCTGTTTCTCTATCTGTTGTGTCTGTAGAAGTTGACCCAGGTCTGTTTCTCTGTTGTGTCTGTAGAAGTTGACCCAGGTCTGTTTCTCTGTCTGTTGTGTCTGTAGAAGTTGACCCAGGTCTGTTTCTCTGTCTGTTGTGTCTGTAGAAGTTGACCCAGGTCTGTTTCTCTGTCTGTTGTCTCTATAGAAGTTGACCCAGGTCTGTTTCTCTGTCTGTTGTCTCTATAGAAGTTGACCCAGGTCTGTTTCTCTGTTGTGTCTGTAGAAGTTGACCCAGGTCTGTTTCTCTGTTGTGTCTGTAGAAGTTGACCCAGGTCTGTTTTTCTGTTGTGTCTGTAGGAGTGGACCCAGGTCTGTTTCTCTGTTGTGTCTGTAGAAGTTGACCCAGGTCTGTTTCTCTGTTGTGTCTGTAGAAGTTGACCCAGGTCTGTTTCTCTGTCTGTTGTCTCTGTAGAAGTTGACCCAGGTCTGTTTCTCTGTCTGTTGTGTCTGTAGAAGTTGACCCAGGTCTGTTTCTCTGTCTGTTGTGTCTGTAGAAGTTGACCCAGGTCTGTTTCTCTGTCTGTTGTCTCTATAGAAGTTGACCCAGGTCTGTTTCTCTGTCTGTTGTCTCTATAGAAGTTGACCCAGGTCTGTTTCTCTGTTGTGTCTGTAGAAGTTGACCCAGGTCTGTTTCTCTGTTGTGTCTGTAGAAGTTGACCCAGGTCTGTTTCTCTGTGTGTTGTGTCTGTAGAAGTTGACCCAGGTCTGTTTCTCTGTCTGTTGTGTCTGTAGAAGTTGACCCAGGTCTGTTTCTCTGTCTGTTGTTTCTGTAGTAGCTGACCCAGGTCTGTTTCTCTGTCTGTTGTGTCTGTAGAAGTTGACCCAGGTCTGTTTCTCGGTCTGTTGTCTCTGTAGAAGTTGACCCAGGTCTGTTTCTCTGTTGTCTCTATAGATGTTGACCCAGGTCTGTTTCTCTGTTGTGTCTGTAGAAGTTGACCCAGGTCTGTTTCTCTGTCTGTTGTTTCTATAGAAGTTGACCCAGGTCTGTTTCTCTGTCTGTTGTCTCTATAGAAGTTGACCCAGGTCTGTTTCTCTGTCTGTTGTGTCTGTAGAAGTTGACCCAGGTCTGTTTCTCTGTTGCCTCTGTAGAAGTTGACCCAGGTCTGTTTCTCTGTCTGTTGTGTCTATAGAAGTTGACCCAGGTCTGTTTATCTGTCTTTTGTGTCTGTAGTAGTTGACCCAGGTCTGTTTATCTGTTGTCTGTAGTAGTTGACCCAGGTCTGTTTCTCTGTCTTTTGTGTCTGTAGTAGTTGACCCAGGTCTGTTTCTTTGTTGTCTCTATAGAAGTTGACCCAGGTCTGTTTCTTTGTTGTCTCTGTAGTAGTTGACCCAGGTCTGTTTCTCTGTCTGTTGTGTCTGTAGAAGTTGACCCAGGTCTGTTTCTCTGTTGTGTCTGTAGAAGTTGACCCAGGTCTGTTTCTTTGTTGTGTCTGTAGAAGTTGACCCAGGTCTGTTTCTCTGTTGTGTTTGTAGAAGTTGACCCAGGTCTGTTTCTCTGTTGTGTCTGTAGAAGTCGACCCAGGTCTGTTTCTCTGTTGTGTCTGTAGAAGTTGACCCAGGTCTGTTTCTCTGTCTGTTGTGTCTGTAGAAGTTCACCCAGGTCTGTTTCTCTGTCTGTTGTGTCTGTAGTAGCTGACCCAGGTCTGTTTCTCGGTCTGTTGTGTCTGTAGAAGTTGACCCAGGTCTGTTTCTCGGTCTGTTGTCTCTGTAGAAGTTGACCCAGGTCTGTTTCTCTGTTGTCTCTATAGATGTTGACCCAGGTCTGTTTCTCTGTTGTGTCTGTAGAAGTTGACCCAGGTCTGTTTTTCTGTTCTGTGTTCTGTAGAAGTGGACCCAGGTCTGTTTCTCTGTTGTGTCTGTAGAAGTTGACCCAGGTCTGTTTCTCTGTTGTGTCTGTAGAAGTTGACCCAGGTCTGTTTCTCTGTCTGTTGTCTCTGTAGAAGTTGACCCAGGTCTGTTTCTCTGTCTGTTGTGTCTGTAGAAGTTGACCCAGGTCTGTTTCTCTGTCTGTTGTGTCTGTAGAAGTTGACCCAGGTCTGTTTCTCTGTCTGTTGTCTCTATAGAAGTTGACCCAGGTCTGTTTCTCTGTCTGTTGTCTCTATAGAAGTTGACCCAGGTCTGTTTCTCTGTTGTGTCTGTAGAAGTTGACCCAGGTCTGTTTCTCTGTTGTCTGTGGAAGTTGACCCAGGTCTGTTTTTCTGTTGTGTCTGTAGGAGTGGACCCAGGTCTGTTTCTCTGTTGTGTCTGTAGAAGTTGACCCAGGTCTGTTTCTCCGTTGTGTCTGTAGAAGTTGACCCAGGTCTGTTTCTCTGTCTGTTGTGTCTGTAGAAGTTGACCCAGGTCTGTTTCTCTGTCTGTTGTCTCTATAGAAGTTGACCCAGGTCTGTTTCTCTGTCTGTTGTCTCTATAGAAGTTGACCCAGGTCTGTTTCTCTGTTGTGTCTGTAGAAGTTGACCCAGGTCTGTTTCTCTGTTGTGTCTGTAGAAGTTGACCCAGGTCTGTTTCTCTGTATGTTGTGTCTGTAGAAGTTGACCCAGGTCTGTTTCTCTGTCTGTTGTGTCTGTAGAAGTTGACCCAGGTCTGTTTCTCTGTCTGTTGTGTCTGTAGAAGTTGACCCAGGTCTGTTTCTCTGTTGTCTCTGTAGAAGTTGACCAAGGTCTGTTTCTCTGTCTGTTGTCTGTAGTAGTTGACCCAGGTCTGTTTCTCTATCTGTTGTGTCTGTAGAAGTTGACCCAGGTCTGTTTCTCTGTCTGTTGTTTCTATAGAAGTTGACCCAGGTCTGTTTCTCTGTCTGTTGTGTCTGTAGAAGTTGACCCAGGTCTGTTTCTCTGTCGTCTCTTTAGAAGTTGACCCAGGTCTGTTTCTCTGTCTGTTGTGTCTGTAGAAGTTGACCCAGGTCTGTTTCTCTGTCTGTTGTGTCTATAGAAGTTGACCCAGGTCTGTTTCTCTGTCTGTTGTGTCTGTAGAAGTTGACCCAGGTCTGTTTATCTGTCTTTTGTGTCTGTAGTAGTTGACCCAGGTCTGTTTCTCTGTTGTGTCTGTAGAAGTTGACCCAGGTCTGTTTCTCTGTTTGTTGTGTTTGTAGACGTTGACCCAGGTCTGTTTCTCTGTCTTTTGTGTCTGTAGTAGTTGACCCAGGTCTGTTTCTCTGTCTTTTGTGTCTGTAGTAGTTGACCCAGGTCTGTTTCTTTGTTTTTCTGTAGTAGTTGACCCAGGTCTGTTTCTCTGTCTGTTGTGTCTGTAGAAGTTGACCCAGGTCTGTTTCTCTGTTGTGTCTGTAGAAGTTGACCCAGGTCTGTTTCTCTATTGTGTCTGTAGAAGTTGACCCAGGTCTGTTTCTCTGTCTGTTGTGTCTGTAGAAGTTGACCCAGGTCTGTTTCTCTGTTGTGTCTGTAGAAGTTGACCCAGGTCTGTGTCTCTGTTGTCTCTGTAGAAGTTGACCCAGGTCTGTTTCTCTGTCTGTTGTCTCTGTAGAAGTTGACCCAGGTCTGTTTCTCTGTTGTGTCTGTAGAAGTTGACCCAGGTCTGTTTCTTTGTATTGTGTGTCTGTAGAAGTTGACCCAGGTCTGTTTCTCTGTTGTGTCTGTAGAAGTTTACCCAGGTCTGTTTCTCTGTTGTGTCTGTAGAAGTTGACCCAGGTCTGTTTCTCTGTTGTGTCTGTAGAAGTTGACCCAGGTCTGTTTCTCTGTCTGTTGTGTCTGTAGGAGTGGACCCAGGTCTGTTTCTCTGTTGTGTCTGTAGAAGTTGACCCAGGTCTGTTTCTCTGTCTGTTGTGTCTGTAGAAGTTGACCCAGGTCTGTTTCTCTGTTGTCTCTGTAGAAGTTGACCCAGGTCTGTTTCTCTGTCTGTTGTGTCTGTAGAAGTTGACCCAGGTCTGTTTCTTTGTTGTCTCTGTAGAAGTTGACCCAGGTTTGTTTCTTTGTTGTCTCTGTAGAAGTTGACCCAGGTCTGTTTCTCTGTATGTTGTGTCTGTAGAAGTTGACCCAGGTCTGTTTCTCTGTTGTCTCTGTAGAAGTTGACCCAGGTCTGTTTCTCTGTTGTGTCTGTAGAAGTTGACCCAGGTCTGTTTCTCTGTCTGTTTCTCTAGAAGTTGACCCAGGTCTGTTTCTCTGTTGTGTCTGTAGAAGTTGACCCAGGTCTGTTTCTCCGTTGTGTCTGTAGTAGTTGACCCAGGTCTGTTTCTCTGTTGTGTCTGTAGAAGTTGACACCGGTCTGTTTCTCTGTCTGTTGTGTCTGTAGAAGTTGACCCAGGTCTGTTTCTCTGTCTGTTGTGTCTGTAGAAGTTGACCCAGGTCTGTTTCTCTGTTGTGTCTGTAGAAGTTGACCCAGGTCTGTTTCTCTGTTGTGTCTGTAGAAGTTGACCCAGGTCTGTTTCTCTGTCTGTTGTCTCTGTAGAAGTTGACCAAGGTCTGTTTCTCTGTCTGTTGTGTCTGTAGAAGTTGACCCAGGTCTGTTTCTCTGTCGTCTCTTTAGAAGTTGACCCAGGTCTGTTTCTCTGTCTGTTGTGTCTGTAGAAGTTGACCCAGGTCTGTTTCTCTGTCTTTTGTGTCTGTAGTAGTTGACCCAGGTCTGTTTCTCTGTTGTGTCTGTAGAAGTTGACCCAGGTCTGTTTCTCTGTTTGTTGTGTTTGTAGACGTTGACCCAGGTCTGTTTCTCTGTCTTTTGTGTCTGTAGTAGTTGACCCAGGTCTGTTTCTCTGTCTTTTGTGTCTGTAGTAGTTGACCCAGGTCTGTTTCTCTGTCTGTTGTGTCTGTAGAAGTTGACCCAGGTCTGTTTCTCTGTTGTGTCTGTAGAAGTTGACCCAGGTCTGTTTCTCTGTTGTCTCTATAGAAGTTGACCCAGGTCTGTTTCTCTGTTGTGTCTGTAGAAGTTGACCCAGGTCTGTTTCTCTGTTGTGTCTGTAGAAGTTGACCCAGGTCTGTTTCTCTGTTGTGTCTGTAGAAGTTGACCCAGGTCTGTTTCTCTGTTGTGTCTGTAGAAGTTGACCCAGGTCTGTTTCTCTGTTGTGTCTGTAGAAGTTGACCCAGGTCTGTTTCTCTGTCTGTTGTGTCTGTAGAAGTTGACCCAGGTCTGTTTCTCTGTTGTGTCTGTAGAAGTTGACCCAGGTCTGTTTTTCTGTCTGTTGTGTCTGTAGAAGTTGACCCAGGTCTGTTTCTCTGTCTGTTGTGTCTGTAGTAGTTGACCCAGGTCTGTTTCTCTGTTGTGTTTGTAGAAGTTGACCCAGGTCTGTTTCTCTGTCTGTTGTGTCTGTAGAAGTTGACCCAGGTCTGTTTCTCTGTCTGTTGTCTCTGTAGAAGTTGACCCAGGTCTGTTTCTCTGTCTGTTGTCTCTATAGAAGTTGACCCAGGTCTGTTTCTCTGTCTGTTGTCTCTATAGAAGTTGACCCAGGTCTGTTTCTCTGTCTGTTGTCTCTATAGAAGTTGACCCAGGTCTGTTTCTCTGTTGTGTCTGTAGAAGTTGACCCAGGTCTGTTTCTCTGTTGTGTCTGTAGAAGTTGACCCAGGTCTGTTTCTCTGTTGTGTCTGTAGAAATTGACCCAGGTCTGTTTCTCTGTTGTCTCTGTAGAAGTTGACCCAGGTCTGTTTCTCTGTCTGTTGTGTCTGTAGAAGTTGACCCAGGTCTGTGTCTCCTTCTGTTGTGTCTGTAGAAGTTGACCCAGGTCTGTGTCTCCTTCTGTTGTGTCTGTAGAAGTTGACCCAGGTCTGTGTCTCCTTCTGTTGTGTCTGTAGAAGTTGACCCAGGTCTGTTTCTCTGTTGTGTCTGTAGAAGTTGACCCAGGTCTGTTTCTCTGTCTGTTGTGTCTGTAGAAGTTGACCCAGGTCTGTTTCTTTGTCTGTTGTGTCTGTAGAAGTTGACCCAGGTCTGTTTCTCTGTCTGTTGTGTCTGTAGAAGTTGACCCAGGTCTGTTTCTCTGTCTGTTGTCTCTACAGAAGTTGACCCAGGTCTGTTTCTCTGTCTGTTGTCTCTACAGAAGTTGACCCAGGTCTGTTTCTCTGTCTGTTGTGTCTGTAGAAGTTGACCCAGGTCTGTTTCTCTGTCTGTTGTCTCTACAGAAGTTGACCCTGATCCACGTCAATA
>NC_059443.1:14940044-14942544 GCF_905237065.1 Salmo salar
GCTCCTGGAGAAACATGTTGTTAAAGAGAGAGAGAGACCTGCTCCTGGAGAGACATGTTGTTAAAGAGAGAGAGAGAGACTCACAGAGAGAAACAAGGTTCTGTGTTGCTCACACCTTCCATGGACAAGGCAGTCTCCCCAACGCTGCAAACTCATCACTTATGTTTACCTGACTGCCTGTAGTGTGTGTGTGTGTGTGTGTGTGTGTGTGTGTGTGTGTGTGTGTGTGTGTGTGTGTGTGGGGGTGTGTGTGCGTTCTCAAGTAAAGGTGGCTCATTAGTAATTTTGGAGTTTGGAAATGAACTCTGGTGAACTCATATGAGCCAGCATGTGTGTACATGTGTTGGGATATGCCCTCCTGTTGCAGTATTGTATGACTGTGCATGTATGATGACAGCCCCATACAGCTGCACCTAGCAGTATCTGTCTCCCTCTAGTGTTCCTCCCCTGAGTTGCAGCCTGAAGAGACAGACTCAGAGAGAGGAGATGGAAACAGAGAGAGAGGGGGGACTCAGAACTCTCCAGCGAAGCACCAAGGAACAATGCGCTGAACCACAAACTGAACTGAATCCCTAATTGACGGACTTGCACTCCTACAGACAGATATAGAGACAGAAATAATATGTTTGTGATATACTGAGATTTCTATGTAGACTTTTTTACATGTGTTTGTTTATTACTGTGAGAGTTCTACAGAGCAGCGACTGTAGTTTATCTGTCTGTTTATGTCTTTAAGGTAAAGTGTTTAACATAGAGCTAATACGGCTGCTGGTTGACGTTTCCCTTAACCTCCTCAAATCCTAACGTTAACCATTATGGATAGGAAACAAGAACTGGTCATAGATCAGTGTCAGGAGGCAACTTGATCCTCCTCCGCTAATACACACGTGTACACACACGGCCCTGGGCCTCTGCATATCTGATGTGATGGATCTAATGATCACAGTAACACACACACACACATAAATAATTCCACATACAAACACAGTATACACACGTACACACATACACAAACAGAAATAAACACACAAGCTGAACTGGACTGTCACTTTAATCTTCTCCATCATATTTACTTCCTGAAGACGTCCTGATAAAACACTCCAATGGCTCCATCCTCCATGGTGTGTGTGTGTGTGTGTGTGTGTGTGTGTGTGTGTGTGTGTGTGTGTGTGTGTGTGTGTGTGTGTGTGTGTGTGTGTGTGTGTGTGTGTGTGTGTGTGTGTGTGTGTGTGTGTGTGTGTGTGTGTGGTACTAACCCCAGCCCGTCAACTCCACTCTTATCAGCACATCAGTTTAATGCGATTTCTATATCACTGAACAGCACAGTGGAGCAGCATCAGTTAAGGGCAGTATCTCAGTTTCATACATTGACTTCTATGCTTTGTATCGTTAGAATAAAATGGAGGCGGTTCAGGAATGCAGTAAATGTTTGATCATGAATGTGGGAGAGGGATGTAAGGTGTCCTACAGTATCTCACTCCATAACCACACTTATATCTTTCTGGTCAACACAGACCTCTCTGCTCATATCACTCCTTTACTTAACATTTCAACACAGACCTCTCTACTCATATCACTCCTTTACTTAACATTTCAACACAGACCTTTCTGTTCATATCACTCCTTTACTTAACATTTCAACACAGACCTCTCTGCTCATATCACTCCTTTACTTAACATTTCAACACAGACCTCTCTACTCATATCACTCCTTTACTTAACATTTCAACACAGACCTCTCTGCTCATATCACTCCTTTACTTAACATTTCAACACAGACCTCTCTGCTCATATCACTCCTTTACTTAACATTTCAACACAGACCTCTCTGCTCATATCACTCCTTTACTTAACATTTCAACACAGACCTCTCTGCTCATATCACTCCTTTACTTAACATTTCAACACAGACCTCTCTACTCATATCACTCCTTTACTTAACATTTCAACACAGACCTTTCTGTTCATATCACTCCTTTACTTAACATTTCAACACAGACCTCTCTGCTCATATCACTCCTTTACTTAACATTTCAACACAGACCTCTCTGCTCATATCACTCCTTTACTTAACATTTCAACACAGACCTCTCTGCTCATATCACTCCTTTACTTAACATTTCAACACAGACCTCTCTGCTCATATCACTCCTTTACTTAACATTTCAACACAGACCTCTCTGTTCATATCACTCCTTTACTTAACATTTCAACACAGACCTCTCTGCTCATATCACTCCTTTACTTAACATTTCAACACAGACCTCTCTACTCATATCACTCCTTTACTTAACATTTCAACACAGACCTTTCTGCTCATATCACTCCTTTACTTAACATTTCAACACAGACCTCTCTACTCATATCACTCCTTTACTTAACATTTCAACACAGACCTCTGCTCATATCACTCCTTTACTTAACATTTCAACACAGACCTCTCTGCTCATATCACTCCTTTACTTAACATTTCAACACAGACCGCTGCTCATATCACTCC
>NC_059443.1:14947544-15062544 GCF_905237065.1 Salmo salar
GTAGGCCAGATTGCGGATATGGTGCCATCTGATGGTTTTAGCGTTGATAGCGAAGCACGGTTCCAGTCCAGAGATGCTGAATCCAGATATTCTCACAGATCTTTCTGATGTCAAGAGTATTTTCATTAAAGCACTTCTCTATTTCTTTCATAGTTATAGAAGACACAACAGCCTCTATAATGAGTCTCTGAGAGAGAAGAGGGGGCTACTGCGTCTAAAAGTCTCTGGGGAGAGAGAAGAGGGGGCTACTGCGTCTAAAAGTCTCTGTGGAGAGAGAAGAGGGGTACTGCCTCTAAAAGTCTCTGGGGAGAGAGAAGGGGGGGCTACTGCCTCTAAAAGTCTCTGGGGAGAGAGAAGAGGGGGCTACTGCGTCTAAAAGTCTCTGTGGAGAGAGAAGGGGGTACTGCCTCTAAAAGTCTCTGGGGAGAGAGAAGAGGGGTACTGCCTCTAAAAGTCTCTGGGGAGAGAGAAGGGGGTACTGCGTCTAAAAGTCTCTGTGGAGAGAGAAGAGGGGTACTGCCTCTAAAAGTCTCTGGGGAGAGAGAAGGGGGCTACTGCCTCTAAAAGTCTCTGGGGAGAGAGAAGAGGGGTACTGCCTCTAAAAGTCTCTGGGGAGAGAGAAGGGGGGCTACTGCGTCTAAAAGTCTCTGGGGAGAGAGAAGGGGGGGCTACTGCGTCTAAAAGTCTCTGTGGAGAGAGAAGGGGTACTGCCTCTAAAAGTCTCTGGGGAGAGAGAAGGGGGGCTACTGCGTCTAAAAGTCTCTGGGGAGAGAGAAGAGGGGGGTACTGCATCTAAAAGTCTCTGGGGAGAGAGAAGAGGGGGTACTGCCTCTAAAAGTCTCTGGGGAGAGAGAAGGGGGCTACTGCCTCTAAAAGTCTCTGGGGAGAGAGAAGGGGGTACTGCCTCTAAAAGTCTCTGGGGAGAGAGAAGGGGGTACTGCGTCTAAAAGTCTATGGGGAGAGAGAAGAGGTTGCTACTGCCTCTAAAAGTCTGGGGAGAGAGAAGGGGGTACTGCCTCTAAAAGTCTCTGGGGAGAGAGAAGAGGTTGCTACTGCCTCTAAAAGTCTGGGGAGAGAGAAGGTGGTACTGCCTCTAAAATACTCTGGGGAGAGAGAAGAGGGGTACTGCCTCTAAAAGACTCTGGGGAGAGAGAAGGGGGTACTGCCTCTAAAAGACTCTGGGGAGAGAGAAGAGGGGGCTACTGCCTCTAAAAGTCTGGGGAGAGAGAAGGGGGGGCTACTGCGTCTAAAAGTCTCTGGGGAGAGAGAAGGGGGTACTGCCTCTAAAAGTCTCTGGGGAGAGAGAAGGGGGGTACTGCCTCTAAAAGACTCTGGGGAGAGAGAAGAGGGGGTACTGCCTCTAAAAGTCTCTGGGGAGAGAGAAGGGGGATACTGCCTCTAAAAGTCTCTGGGGAGAGAGAAGGGGGTACTGCCTCTAAAAGTCTCTGGGGAGAGAGAAGGGGGGTACTGCCTCTAAAAGACTCTGGGGAGAGAGAAGAGGGGGCTACTGCCTCTAAAAGTCTGGAGAGAGAGAAGGGGGGTACTGCCTCTAAAAGTCTCTGGGGAGAGAGAAGAGGGATACTGCCTCTAAAAGTCTCTGGGGAGAGAGAAGAGGGGTACTGCCTCTAAAAGTATTTGGGGAGAGAGAAGGGGGTACTGCCTCTAAAAGACTGGGGAGAGAGAAGAGGGGGCTACTGCCTCTAAAAGTCTGGGGAGAGAGAAGGGGGTACTGCCTCTAAAAGACTCTGGGGAGAGAGAAGAGGGGGCTACTGTCTCTAAAAGTCTGGGGAGAGAGAAGAGGGGTACTGCCTCTAAAAGACTCTGGGGAGAGAGAAGGGGGTACTGCCTCTAAAAGACTCTGGGGAGAGAGAAGAGGGGGGCTACTGCCTCTAAAAGTCTGGGGAGAGAGAAGGGGGGCTACTGCGTCTAAAAGTCTCTGGGGAGAGAGAAGGGGGTACTGCCTCTAAAAGTCTCTGGGGAGAGAGAAGGGGGTACTGCCTCTAAAAGACTCTGGGGAGAGAGAAGAGGGGGTACTGCCTCTAAAAGTCTCTGGGGAGAGAGAAGGGGGATACTGCCTCTAAAAGTCTCTGGGGAGAGAGAAGGGGGTACTGCCTCTAAAAGTCTCTGGGGAGAGAGAAGGGGGTACTGCCTCTAAAAGTCTCTGGGGAGAGAGAAGAGGGGGCTACTGCCTCTAAAAGTCTGGAGAGAGAGAAGGGGGGTACTGCCTCTAAAAGTCTCTGGGGAGAGAGAAGAGGGATACTGCCTCTAAAAGTCTCTGGGGAGAGAGAAGAGGGGTACTGCCTCTAAAAGTCTTTGGGGAGAGAGAAGGGGGTACTGCCTCTAAAAGACTCTGGGGAGAGAGAAGAGGGGGCTACTGCCTCTAAAAGTCTGGGGAGAGAGAAGGGGGTACTGCCTCTAAAAGACTCTGGGGAGAGAGAAGAGGGGGCTACTGCCTCTAAAAGTCTGGGGAGAGAGAAGAGGGGGCTACTGCCTCTAAAAGTCTGGGGAGAGAGAAGGGGGTACTGCCTCTAAAAGACTCTGGGGAGAGAGAAGAGGGGGCTACTGCCTCTAAAAGTCTGGGGGGAGAGAAGAGGGGTACTGCCTCTAAAAGTCTTTGGGGAGAGAGAAGGGGGTACTGCCTCTAAAAGTCTCTGGGGAGAGAGAAGAGGGGGCTACTGCCTCTAAAAGACTCTGGGGAGAGAGAAAAGGGGGCTACTGCCTCTAAAAGTCTCTGGGGAGAGAGAAAAGGGGGCTACTGCCTCTAAAAGTCTCTGGGGAGAGAGAAGAGGGGGCTACTGCCTCTAAAAGTCTCTGGGGAGAGAGAAAAGGGGGCTACTGCCTCAGTCTCTCTGGGGAGAGAGAAGGGGGGTACTGCCTCTAAAAGTCTCTGGGGAGAGAGAAGAGGGGGCTACTGCCTCTAAAAGTCTCTGGGGAGAGAGGGGTTGGGGGGGCACACAATGCAAATAGTCCGGGTAGACATTTGGTTACCTGTTCAGGAGTCTTACGGCTTGGGGGTAAAAACTGTTGAGAAGCCTTTTTGTCCAAGACTTGGCACTCCGGTACGGCTTGCCATGCGGTAATAGAGAGAACAGTCTATGACTGGGGTGGCTGGGGTCTTTGACATTCTAAAACAAGTGGTTTTGAGGAACCGGACAATGACAATGAAGCTAAAAGGTATGAAACATCCCATCATTCTTAGGGTCATGTATGAAAATGCCCAGTTGACCATTATTTTGATTACCATGGCTAGAAGAAGAGATCTCAGTGACTTTGAAAGAGGCGTCTCAAAGGAGCTTAGGGGGTTTAAAGGGTGTGTGTTTGTGTGTTTTTTACTGACATTGCAGTCATGCATCTTGTATACTATAGTGTCAACATATTTTACTTTTTAGTGATGTATAATAATTCATACATTGTAGAAAACAGCATTGATTAGGAGAGTGGTGTGTTGTGTTGAAGCCCAATCCAACAGGAGAGACCAGTCTCACCTGTACCCAGCTGTCTGTCCATGAAGAGTGACTATGGGTCACTAAGTCTATGGGTCATCCAATAGAGTTCAGAAAAGGAACCATTTCCACTGAACAAAGGTATAAGTCAGGGACGTAATGGATGTGAATGTAGTTGACAAACACCTTTATATTTTGTAAATAGCGGAATGCACCAATAGACCTAGAATTACACTAATTTTGTGTTTACGTTTCTTGTCTCCGGCTTCAGATTTTACCCACCTTATTACATCACCATACAGATGCCTCATGCTTTCCCCCTATTGGGCCGTTCCAAAAGAATTCAATCACTTTCTGACTACACCCCTTTAGATTTGATCGAAACCTTCCGAACGTGTTTGCCCGTAGAAGAAGTGGTCAGAAAGTGACTTTTTGAACCTGAATGCCAAAACATTTGCCATCCTACCATGAGACTTCCATGTCTTCATCAATAAAAAAATATAAAATGTTGACTTTGATATCATTTGAATGCCTACAAACAGGGTTATGAAACTATTTTATCATTTCTTTAAAAATATATATACAATTTTTTTAACCTTTAACGGAAATGATCTGAAAAAGCCTGATCTGATTTTTCACATATGTTGTAGCTTAGACTCTATTCTACATTGTCTGAGGTGTTTATGTTGTGCCCAGCATCAGTTGAGAAACACAGCATTCTCTAGAATACAAGGGTGGGTGTCATTTCAATCATAGAAACAGAAATCATAGAATGGGCCTATACTTTCAGAAAGATGGCCGCCAGTCCACCCACGTCGAATGTCAACTTGAATGGGAATGTCTATTCTATATATTTCTATGAGTTCAATAGGTTTCCTATGATTGACAGTTTAATATAAAACAATGGATACTCAAGTCAACATGCTCTGATGTGTGGACCTCCAACCATCTTTGTGGTACGGTTTGAAAGTAGAAATGTTTGTTCATTTATCAGCCAAAATATGACACCCATTCTGTATTTAAGAAGAGCATGCTGTTTCTCAACTGATGGTGGGTACAACACAACCACCTCTGATAATGTACAATAGGGTCTAAGCTACAACATACACTCAGTGACCAGTTTACACCCCGTTCACGAAAATGGTTCTCTCCTACAGACAGTGAGTCATGTGGCTGTGGCTTGCTATATAAAGCAGGCAGACGGGCATTGAGGCTTTCAGTTACTGTTCGATTGAACATTAGAATGGGCAAAACGAGTGACCTAAGTGACTTTGAGCGTGGAATGATTGTTGGTGCCAGGCGCGCCGGTTCCAGTATTTCTGAAACGGCCGGCCTCCTGGGCTTTTCACGCACAACAGTGTCTACGGTTTACCGAGAATGTAGCGACAAATAAAAAACATCCAGTCCTGTGGGCGAAAACAGCTCGTTGATGAGAGGTTGAAGGAGAATGGCAAGAATCGTGCAAGCTAACAGGCAGGCCACAAACAGGCAAATAACGGCACAGTACAACAGTGGTGTGCAGAACGGCATTGTCACGTCCTGACCATAGTGAGTGGTTATTTTCTATGGTGGAGTAGGTCAGGGCGTGACAGGGGGTGTTTGTCTGTTTTTGTATGTCTATGTTCAGTTTCTAGTTTTGCATTTCTATGTTGGTGTTGTTTGGCATGACCTCCAATTAGAGGCAGCAGGTTGTCGTCTCTAATTGGAGGTCCTATTTAAGTTGATGTTTGTTTCACATGTGTTTGTGGGTGATTATTCGTTTTGAGTGTATTTGATCCTCCTGCGTCACGGTTTGTTGTTTTGTGTATATTTTGAAGTGTTTAATTGTTGCATTCGGTTTCACTGGTTAAATAAATATGTGGAACTACGAAAACGCTGCATCTTGGTCCGCTCCTTCTAACAGCTGTGACAGGCATCTCGGAACTCACAACTCGTTGGTCCTTGTCACGGATAGACTATTGCAGCAGACCACCACACCGGGTTCCACTCCTATCAGCTAAAAACAGGAAGAAGCAGCACCAGTGGGCACGCGATCACCAACACTGGACAATTGAGGAGTGGAAAAACATTGCCTGGTCCAATGAATTCCGTCTCCTTTTGCGATGGCTGAGTCAGGATTTGGCGTAAGCAGCATGAGTCCATGGCCCCATCCTGCCTGGTGTCAATGGTACAGGCTAGTGGCGGAGGAGTAATGGTGTAGGGAATGTTTTCCTGGCACACGTTAGGTCCCTTGATACCAATTGAGCTATGTTTCCATGCCCCGAAGAATTCGGGCTGTTCTGGAGGCAAAGGGGGGTCCGACGAGGTACTAGATTGGTGTATCTAATAAACTGGCCACCGAGTGTATATGAGCATGAAAATAATCGAAGTTTATGTGTTTTTAGATAATTGATGTGCAAGGCCCAGGTTGGAATAATATTGTGAAAATCATGATAATGCGATTTTTGGTGTAAGAGCTGTTTGAAAAGCGCCAGAAATGTCTGCCTGTTTGGTCAGAGGGAGTTTTGGCCTTCCATGGGGTAAATTAGTTAATTGACCAATAAGAAAGACGCTTCCAAACCTCTCTGCCAAGAACAGCTCATTTTCATTTTCCCCCTCCCACCCAAACCACTCCTACACAGTCCTAGCTACATTCTTGCTTGAGAAATTGCTCTTTGCTAAGAAGCTATTTTTGTTTCTTTTGCACCATTTTAATTGAAAACACTAAGGTATATATTTGTTACCTAGATATTATTTGATATTGGGATAAAAACGGCTGCATTGGAGCTTTAAATGTACAAACATTATAAAATAGTTTGACAACCCTGTTTGTAAGCTTTCAAATGATATCAAACTCAACATTTGATCTTTTCCAGTGATAAAGACATGGATGTCTCATGGTAAGGTGGGGTAATGCTAAATGTGTCAACTTTGAGAACCTCTATCTCCTGAATGTTTTGGCATTCAGGTCCAAATGTCCCTTTCTGACCACTTCTACAAGGGGCAAACTTGTATGGAAGGTTTCATTCAAATCAAAAGGGGTGCAGTCAGAAAGTGATTGAAATCATGTGGAATGACCCTATTACCACCAGTACTGATATGCTGCAAGTCTTGTCCTTATGTGCTTCTGATAGTGTCCAGCAGGAGAGACCAGTCTCCCCGGGACCCAGCTGTGTGTCCCTAAAGAGTGACAAGTCTATGGGTCATCCAATAGAGTTCAGTAAGGATAAGCAAAGGTGAGAGTTTATGGGGATAGTTGTGTGGGTTAAGTGTATGCGTGTTATTATACATGCCTGCAATGCACTTGGAGTGAAATATTGGGTAGCTACTCATAGATTATCCATTCTGAACCTGGGAAATAACAACTGCATTTTAATCAATTACATTAAACATATTTTCTGCTTTTACTGACTTATCATCAGCCTTTGCAAAGGTTAGAAAAGTCAAAAACACATGATCAAGTCATTGATCAATACATATATTTTTTTTATATATCTCAGTTTCCTTTTTACTTTTCTCTATGTCTATTTCAGATTCAGGAATAATCCGTGTCTGACTATCAGTGTAGGGGAAGCTGCTCTGAAAATATAGTTGACCAAACTACCAATGACTTCACACTGGAAGAAGTGAAGCAACACTAAAGATACCTCCTTTAAGAAAACTGTGCTTTAGTTAACTAAAGTTACTTTGAAAAGTAGTTCACTATATCCAAACTTCTTCGTGAATAATTATCATATGTAAATCTGAAATGTCATAGACGACAAATTGCAAGAACAGATCACTTTGGGATCATATGTTAACAGAATGTGTGTAATTTAGCCTATTAAACACACAAACTATGTTTCAAGTGAGAATTGGGCAGTTATGATGCCAAACAATAAAGGAAATGATTGCCTACTTTTTTTTGTTTTTTTGCAAACAAATAGTAGTGCAGTTCCACTAGCTAGCCTCAAGGTAAAAAACGTAATGAACTACTGAAAACACGACCTAGATTTGGATTGAGTTCAACTACCACCAAGCTGCTGCAAAATGTAGTTAAATTACTAGTTGAACTACATATAGTTCACTACTCCTCAACACTGCTGACTATATATTGAAGTGCTCTGGTGACTTCTGACAGGGTCCAGCAGGAGACTCCAGACTCATCTGTACCCAGCGGTGTATCCTTCAAAAGTGACAAGTCAATGGGTCATCCACCAGAGTTCAGCCAGGAAGATGTTTCTACTGATCAAAGGTAAGAGTTTATGAGTCTGAGTAACTCAGTAGACCACACCCTCGCTCTCTGTTCCTCTAAGATCTTCAGTCTTTTGTTATGTTATATTCTGTTTACTTCCCAGTGTCCAGTCTCCCCAGAGTCATCAAATGGACCTGTCCTCCATATTGAAGGTAAGCTGACTCTTGCCACATTTTATCCAATCAAAAACTACATTAGAAAAATATAGCTGGGAGCAGCAATGAACGGGGTTTAAAGGATGACAGAAAGAACACAAGATCAGTTGGATTACAAAGCAAGCACTTTGTGTAAATTACTTAAATCTCAGTTGATATACTCCACATTAGTGTTCCAAAATACTTCAATAAACTCTCACAGCTGTAATACGCTGACTACGCAAGCAGCAGGACTTCCGTTTTTTCATTTTACAGAATAAAATCTCCACTTTTCACTACATTTGGACACAAGGTAGCAAAATGTGAGTATACAGATATACTAATCACAATATTTCACATTGTTTGTCAGCATTATTTAAATCTAACATCCATTTGAATAAGACAAAGTCCACTTGATCAAGAGTTATTGCTCTAGTATCCTATGGTGCCACTGGTGTCAATGACATTTATAGTGCCACCAACTAGTCTGGTGCAGCCATCTAAGGATGCGGTGAATTTATATTCACACAGCTTCTAAGGACATATACTGTACATAAGGTTTACATAACAAATGTCATGGCCCATGTCCATCGGTTCAGTTCTTATAGCCCTAGTAGCCAACTAATAGGCAGTTGTTGCCCATGGTGGAATCATCTAACCCGCTGGCTCCTGAAGCACCCATGAGCTCCCAAGTCTAGAAGTAGTTTAGCTAATGTGTTATCTAGCTAGCATCACAAATGAGCATTTCGCTAGCTACCTATAAGAAAATGGCAGATATGACTCAAACATGGTCCTGTTTTATTAATTGCTGATCAATGGACTGTTAGCAAGCCCTCCTCTGCAACATTGTTATTGGGGCACAGGAATGTTAGATTTGCCTTAAAATGTTAAGTTAATTGTCACTGAAGTTGGTGGTTACTACTGGTTTCAGTTCCAAGGTGAGAAAAACTGTCCTCCATATTGTGTTTTGGTAAGGGCTCGGAGTGATGCCACGCACCTGTAGTACCCCTTTTCCTAACCAGGGTGAATTCTGGTTGTCAGGGGTCTAAAGGGGTGGTCTGGGCCATCTAACTAAAATTAAATAACCCCAGGTGTGTTCTCGTTCCCTATTCAACTACTCTTAGTATAGCCTGACCCGTTATCTAACCACTACAAGAAAATGTACACCAAGCAATGTCTCAGCTGAGAATTTGTATTAATAATATGTAGGAATAAGAAAAACGTATCTTATACCGTCTGGCCTTCATAGGAGGATCCAAAGTTTAATGACCAATAAAATGAATAAGATATGGTCACTTGCAATAAAATTATTCACTCAACCAATAACCAAAGCTGTTGATTCTCCGGAGGAACTTGAACAGCCCACAAACCAGGGGCTCAGCTTCTTACAGGGCAGGCGGAGTGGGAGGTTCCTGGTGGAGAGCCAGACACGATCACCAGGATAGAACACGGGAGCCTCAATGTGGTGGTGATCCGCCTATTCCTTCTGGTGGCAGACGGCTCACTGGAGCCTCACTTGGGCATCGTTCCAAACCTCATCTGTGTGCCTGAACTCGTCTACCGCAGGAGCTTCGGTCTGGCTCAGAGTCCATGGCGCCAGGCCTGGCTGATAACCCAGAACACACTGGAAGGGAGTCTGCCCGGTGGAGGAGTGACACAATGAATTCTGGGCGTACTCCGCCCAGGGAAGGAATCGGGCCCACTCCCCCTGCCGGTCCTGGCAGTGACTTCTCACGAATCTCCCCAGTTCCTGATTCATCCTCTCCCCCTGCCCGTTAGACTCAGGCCTGTACCCGGAAGTGAGGTTGAAATAGTGCGGGTAATACCTGGGTGTCCAGCGGCGAGCAGGGGATGTGTGTGCCCAGGTCAACAGCCAATCCCTCAGCTCCATGGGGACTTAGATGTGCTCAGGAGGACAGGTAGCAGGCGCGGGTACCCTCTCCAAAGCCTGGCGGATGTCCACATCTACGTCCCAAAACACGGGGCCAATGATATGGGAGGACGGAATGGTGTGCTGGAGAGCACTCACAGGACTCTCAACTGACGTAGAACCACAAGGTAAGGGAAAGCAGGTCTACAGACATCTGGGTGCCCATGCAGTGATTTTCAACCTCGACCAGGAGAGGTTGCCTTTGTGTACGGAAACCCTGGTGATGAGGAAGGTGAGGGTGAGTGGTGCTGTGATGTGCGTGATAGTGCCGGATCTCAATGGTTGTTTATCCAAGGCTTGAACCGGGAAAGGAGAGGAGAATGGGTACGTGGTGATGTTCAGGTAGGAGACAAGGGTCTGGTGGATAAAATTCCCTGCGGCACCAGAGTCCACTAGAGCTATAGAGACAACACCTGAGGGACAGCCAACCAATGAAATGGAAAACAGCAAGGGTTTGGAGGAAAACAATGATGAAGGAATACTCATGCCTACACTGCGAGACGGATGATCACGGGGCTGTCCCTCTGCCGGGTTGGGATGCACCGGACACCGCTGGAGCCAGTGCCCCTCCTGACCGCAATAGCTGTCTCCGGCAACGTTGCTCTGCCGTGGCGAGGTGTGTGAACCCTATCTCCATAGGTTCAGGCTCTGCCCCAGGACGCTCAAAAGAGTGGGGTGAGGGGCAATGGAGGCGCCGGAACTCCAGAAGAAGGTTGTCCAGGTTGATGGCCATCACTATGAGCGCGTCCTCTGAAAGGTTGTCGTCCTGGCATGCCAACTCCTTCTGGACCTTCTCGCGCAGTCCTCTTCAGAAATAAGGTGCGCAGCACCGGCTCATCCCATCCCCTGGAGGCTGCCACAGTCTAGAAGGTGAGGGCATATTCTGCAGCGGTCTGGGCACCCTGCCGGAGTTAGAGTGGATGGTCGAAGACCACCCTGAACAGAGCCATGAACCCCTCGTAGGAACCCAGCTCCTCCTCTCCTGTCCTCGCTCCCAGACGGCTGTAGCCCACTCCAACGCCCGCCCAGTTAGCAGGGAAATGACCATGGCAAGCCTGCGTTGCCAAGATTGTGCAAAGCTGTTATCAAGGCAAAGGGTGGCTACTTTGAAGAATCTAAAATATTAAATATATTTTGTTTTGATTTAACACTTTTTTTGGTTACTACATGATTCCATATGTGTTATTTCATAGTTTTGACGTCTTCACTATTATTCTACAATGTAGAAAATAGTAAAAATAAAGATAAACCCTGGAAAGGGTAGGTGTGTCCAAACTTTTTACCAGGACTGTAAGTTAATTAAGATATGTACCATGGGCCTGCATCACTTATAGGCCAATCGGTGTCATTCTTTTTGACTGAGTTCCTCATGGCGCCTACTTTCTGTGTGCCATATTAGAAAACAAGTTATCAATCTATGCTTGAGTTGTTTGACCAAAAATATTTTAAGACTAACAATAGGTTTCATCCCTAATAAAACTAGCAGCACTGAGGTCCTTGAGGCCTGGGTTTGAATACTCCCTGGCAAATCAAAACTTATAACAACAGCTTGGAAAGGCCCACATCATATACCTTTTTTTTTTAAATGATTGTTTCAACAGTTGGTCGAAGCTAACATAATCACTTTTATGAAGAGTGAGTTGAAGAGGTTCGAGAGGCTTCTGAGTCCAGGCTCTGAGAGTCAGGGAGAAGATGAGGAAGTGGTGGACGGTGAAGATGAGGAGAAGCAGAGGAGTGCCAGAGAGGCGGCTCTAAAGATCACGCTGCACGTCCTGATGAACATGGATCAGAAGGAGCTCGCTGACACACTGGAGAAAAGTAGGTGCTCTATGCTTTAATCTTCAATGCCTCATGGGTCATTCTTGAATTGCAGGGGCATTTGTGTCCCTTGTCTTTTCAACCATGAAAACACTTTAAAATGACAAATAGGTACGCATCATACATGTTTTTATTGGTATTGAACTGTTTATCCATTGTAAAACTTAATGCAAGTCCTTTATACTGCAAAACTTTGTTTATGCATTGTTTAAAGTACTTGGGGCAAGCAAATTGGCTTCCCCCAGTATTGATGAGTAGAGTTGTAGTGGCATGTTTTGGGGATTTAGAGATATCTATCTATTATTTTGAATGCTAGTGTCACGTCCTGACCAGTAGAGGGAGTATTTGTTATTGTAGTTTGGTCAGGACTTGGCAGAGGATATTTGTTTTATGCGGTCCGGGGGTTGTGTGAATTGTAGAGGGGTGTTTTATTTATGTGTTCCAGGGTTTTGGGTGTATGTTCTGGTTATTGGTATTCTAGGGTTTTCTGGTTTGTGTATTTCTTTGTTGTCTGTGTGGCTCTCAATCAGGAACAGCTGTACTTCGTTGTTCCTGATTGAGAGTCATATATAAGGAGCTTGTTTTCACCTGGGGTTTTCTGGGTAGTTGTCTTTTGCACTGCTCGTTATAGCCTGTAAAACTGTCGTCTGCTGTTCTTTGTTTTGTTGTTTTTTTTCTTGGTCTCTTTATTTAATAAATATAAAGATGAGCATCCACATTCCTGCTGCGTTTTGGTCATCAATACACAACGGCACCCGTGACAGCTAGAAAGTAAACAAAAGCATTTAACATATTGTATAGATCAATTAAAATCACTCATTACGAAGATATACAAGGACCTTGAGCATTCCAGTGACAAACCGTTATTGTGGGAGGAGTCTATATTAAAGAAAATTCTTAGCTAATCATACCCTTTTAGTAGGTCATACATTTGAGGATTCCATAGATAATTTGTTGTCTAAATACAGTGTCATTGGTGTTACTCAATTTAAATGAAGGGAAATTACATTGTGAGCTAAATAAGTAATCCTATTACTTTAGTAAATTATTTTTTTAAGGGTACATTACCTTATTTTAGCATCTGTGGCCTCCATTTAAGAAAATTCTCAATTACCAAAAATGTGTAATTTGTGTTACTACTCCAACTGGTGGCACAATGTTATCATAATAGAACAATTATTCAAAGTCATTAAGCTGACATATTAGTTGATTTAGAATGGGAAGATGTTTTAGATCTAGAAACATTATTTATTCTGTGGAGTCACAGAGGAAGGTTGTGCTTTTCTAGCTTCAGCTGTCAGCTCAAATCCCTCCCACCTGAGAGAGTTGGACCTGAGCTACAATAACCCTGGAGACTCAGGGAAACTGCTCTCTTCTCTACTGGAGGATCCACACTATAAACTGCAGACACTCAGGTAAAAACATTAACATTGGTTATTATTTCCCATCAAAAAAATAAGTCCTTGATTCTAACTGTCTGTTCTTCTGCTGTTCTTCCAGTGTGGACCATGATTCAGAGTGCTGGTTAAAATCAGCACTGAGAAAATGTAAGTCTCAATACCATTCGGAATCAGAGTAAAATTACTGTTGTTTAATGTTTCCCAGGGATAACATTTATTTGGAATATACGAGATTATACTTGATTTTCAAAAATGTTACCAATACTATATGATCTAAATAAACTTGAAATAAAACTACACAACGATGCCAAACTATTCTCTTGATGTGTTATGTATCATCAGATGCCTGTGAGCTCACACCAGACCTCAACACCATACACCCTCAACTGTACCTGACTCAGGGGAACAGGAAGCTGGTGCATGACTCCAAAGGACATCAGAACAACTATCCTGAGCACCCAGAGAGGTTTGACCAGTGGACTCAGATGCTGTGTAGAGAGCCTCTTTCTGGGCGCTGCTACTGGGAGGCAGAGTGGGAGGGTTATGGGGCTTATGTAGGGCTGACATATAGAAGACTTGTTAGGAAAGGAGGGAATAATGACTGTGCGATTGGTTACAATGACATGTCCTGGAGTTTGTACTGCAATGACAAGTCCTATGATGCCTTTCATAACATAAAGAGCACCCCCATCCTTTTACCGTCCTCCAGCTCCCGCAGAGTAGGAGTGTATCTGGATTGGCAAGGTGCTACCCTGTCCTTCTACAGTGTTTCCTCTGACACACTGACCCACCTGCACACATTCCACGCCACATTCACTGAGCCACTTTATGTGGTGCTATGGCCTTGGCTTGACTCAGCTATTACCCTGTGCAGAGTAAGACAGTTCTGAGTCCTCAGGACCCCCATCCTTTTACCTCCTGCTCCAGCACACATATTCTAGTCCTGTTTATACCTGGAGCTATAACATAGCTTCGTCCTGATCTTGTCCACATTCTGATTGTGCCCACATTTTTAGACAGTTGTAGACAATCAAAAAACCCATGATCTGATTGTGATCAGATCTTCCTTCCCACCTCCGGAGGCAGTCAGGCACCCATTGTGTCTGAATATCTTTACAAGTGTAGATGGATCTGGACAGTAAAACCATTTAAATCATCATCATCCCACCCTCTAAATCAGCCCCCCCTTTCGAAGGCCCTCGGATCAATTCCCCCCCCCCCAATTTTTTTTATAAATAACCTAATGAACTCAGTCGGGTTCTCAACTTACTGTCGAATAGTAGAATACAAAAGAGGCAATTTCAAAATAATTTGCATACAAGAAGGGACGAGGAAATATGGTCCCAATGCCGACACAGTGGACGGATGAGACACATTTTACTACCATGTGTAGATGCATATCTGACAAAGTGGGCACAATCTGAAAGTGGACAAGGACTTGTTTGGACATGGACACAGCCTGACTTCAGGACTCTAAATCAGTGGGAGTCATTTTTTCCCTCTGTGTTTTTAGTGTAAATAGCCTTAAGAAATGCTGCAGGAAAAATATAAATGTTTAGTCATTTGTAATTGTTATTATATTATTGTGGTTTGTCTTTCTGCCCTTTGAAATGTGTTATCCAACATGTTCATGTATGGTGTGAGTAGCCTTATTAGAAAACAAAATAGAATCGATCAATAAGTGCATTGCTTCATGTTTTTATTTAACATTTTTATCTCTCTGGGGATCAGTTCCAGTGTACTCTGCAGAGTGGGTTCATGTCCCCGTCCCCTCTCTGTAGTGTTCTGGAACTTGTTTAGACAACGACTTCAACATCAAGTGTTAGCCTGTAATGCTCAAATCAGTTTGGTTAATGATTGATCGTTGAGGGAAAATATAAAAAATGTATGTGATGATCAGTCTGAAAATGAACGAGTTGTTATTGTTGAGCAACACCAGGAGGACGCCATCTTAGTTCAAACAGTCATGTTTATTGTCTCAGTGCATTTCCAGTAGAAAACACAGCAACAGTGTGTTCCAGAGTCAGGTGACGTCAGTGTGAGGTGAGGGAAGTGAGCCAACAGTAGGACTCCAATCGTCTGAGGATAAATAACCAGTCCTCCCAACCTCAGACAGCTAACGCTTTGGCCACATAAGATGATGTCGTGCTTCACATACAGAGTACTCAATCAGAATACATACCTGTACATCGTTCATTTGGTGTAAACAGTTACATTTATAATGTGAAAGTTCATCCTTCTCCCATAATTGTGGAGTGTGTGTGTGTGTGTGTGTGTGTGTGTGTGTGTGTGTGTGTGTGTGTGTGTGTGTGTGTGTGTGTGTGTGTGTGTGTGTGTGTGTGTGTGTGTGTGTGTGTGTGTGTGTGTGTGTGTGTGTGTGTGTGTGTGTGTGTGTGTGTAATCTGGGGTATGTGATAGATTATAATAGGATGTAGTTAGTACAGGCCAGGACCCACTGCCTTATTACCGTGATATGTAACAACTACAGCGCCTTTAGATTACATTCACCTTACAGCAGCACTGACATCAACCTGTGTGTGTGTGTGTTAGAGAGCAAAACATAAACTTGAGCTGAAAACTAATCTGTTTTTAAATGTAAAAACATCAACACAGGAAGTTCCACCTCTCAGCACAGGAAGTGCCTGCATACAGTACTCATCGCCATGCCAACAGAACTCCCAAGCATGACAATGCATCATACAACATGTAACCATAGAGATAATAAAACAGTATTATATTAATGATAACAGTAAAGATGATAAAAACCAAAAGCGCTAAATGTTAATTTTGGTGGCATCTGGAGGGCACCAGTGTGTACAGGCTCTAGTCCCCTTATTAAAACCTTCATTACTTAAATCAGATGTGTTAATGCTGGGCTGGAACTAAACCCTGCCCATCCAGTAGCTCTCCAGGACCAGGGTTAGTTCATTGACTCAGTGTTCCATTGCAGCTTACAACGTGCGACCCATTCTGAACTTTAACCTTCACAAAAGTGCCAGGTAGAGGGGGCAGAAGGACTGGGGGAGGGGGGAGTAAGTTACATCCCACTTTAGGCAGGTGTGTAGATTTGGTACTGGGGGGTCTTATACGTGTACATAGAATGGGTAGAACAGACCCATGTTCTAAAATCCACGTTCCATCCCTTATTGCGGCACAATAAACTTTACCATTGCTGAATGTGTGGAACACTGAAAGAGGCACCGCATTCAGCGAGATGTGATAAGCATCAATTAAACATTCAATATTAAATATGGTATCAAACATTCAATATTAAATATGGTATCATACATTCAATATTAAATATGGTATCATACATTCAATATTAAATATGGTATCATACATTCAATATTAAATATGGTATCTACATTCAATATTAAATATGGTGTGCCCAGTATACATGTTGTGGACCATTGATTTGATTTGTAATGTAAATATTTTCTATGGTCTTATATGTGTTGGGGGAGGGGAGGGTCTCTCCTCCATGGTCTGAAAAGTAGCTTTATCAGGCTGATGGCATCGTGGGTAACCTCCCCTCACACCCTGCCACTCCGCCTGGGAGACCCCATAGAGCTCGGGAGGAGCACGAGGGAGGAAAGGGTGCTTCTCCCAGGTAATCAGCCTATAAGAAGCCAAGGGACAGGCACCCAGCCAATGAGAAACCAGGAGATACTCCACCTCTCACTCGCTCATCCTCTTCAGCACCGAGGGAGTGGTGTCCATGAAGGACCTGGCAGGGTGTAGTGGCCAGGTAGACTGTACAGGGGTGGGCTGGGCAGAGTTGGGACTCATCAGCATGGCACTGTAGATGTTGGAGGCTACCACCAGGATACAGAGCAGGATAGGACCGATGATCGCCCCCTCCAGACCCAGATAGTATGCTCCTCCTGCCACTGCTAGACCAGTCAGATACGGGTGACCACCACTGTGGAGGGGACGACAGATATCAACACACACTTACTTTAATATCATAACAGATTAGATTTCTCTCTCTTACACACTGATCTCATAAACAGTGAATATGCACAAACACGTACACACTCTCTCTCTCACACACACACACACACACACACACACACACACATTCTCGTACCCTGATATATCGGAGTAGATGGCTGTGTCTACGAAGTAGGTGGGCAGCAGATGGAAGAGTAGCAGTAGCAAGGCTTTGACCCCCTCTCCCTGGGCCAGCCACAGGTCACACACAGCGGGCAGCGCTGCCCAGTACGTCCCCAGGAACGGCACCGCACCCAGGATAGCTGCCAGGGCTGAAGGGGGCGAGGGAAGAGGACAATAGTAAGACAGAAGACTGGAATAGAACAGTCCTGTTATACAAGTTCTTCACCTAATAGTCTGGACACAAGTAGGATTTTCCTCATCTCCAGGCTAGTCAGTCAAACATCAGCAAGTTAAGGTGTTCTATATGATCAGTCAGTTTTGAACACACTCACCAGAGGGGATGAAGACGATGTGGATGCCGAAGATGGTGTGTGTCAGCCAGGTGTAGAGACCATAGAACCCTGCCATCTTCAGAGAGGCATCAAACACCCCTCTAAAACACACACAATTAAACAAATATATGTTTTAACATTTCAAATGTCAAACGTTGTCACGTCCTGGCCAGTATAAGGATTAATTGTTATTGTAGTTTGGTCAGGACGTGGCAGAGGGTATTTGGTTTATGTGGTTCGGGGTGGTGGTTTTTCTAAAAAGGGCATTTGATTTATGTATTCCGGGGTTTTTGGGCACTGTTCCTTGTTTATGTAATTCTATGTTTAGTCTAGGTAATCTATATCTATGTTGAGTTAATTGGGGTGGACTTCCAATTGAAGGCAGCTGTGTGGTGTTGCCTTTGATTGGAAGTCCTATATTAGTTGGGTGTGTTTGTCTGTGTATTTGTGGGAGATTGTTACTTGTCTAGCATGTATGAGCCTGAGAAGACTGTCGGTATATCTTGAGTTCGTTTTGTTGTTTTTGTGTTCATTTTGATTTAATAAATGTTCAAAATGAACAAACACAGTCCTGCTGCATTTTGGTCCTCCTTCACCGACGATAACCGTGACAAACGTGTGCAGTGTGTGTGTGGACGTGTTTAAATATTCTTGTGGGGACCAGAAGTTTAGGTTTAGGAGCTAGGTTTAGGTTTAGGTTTAAGAGCTAGGTTTAGGAGCTAGGGTTAGGTTTAAGAGCTAGGGTTAGGTTTAGGAGTTAGGTTTAGGAGCTAGGGTTAGGTTTAAGAGCTAGGGTTAGGTTTAGGAGCTAGGGTTAGGTTTAGGAGCTAGGGTTAGGTTTAGGAGCTAGGGTTAGGTTTAGGTTTATGAGCTAGGGTTAGGTTTAAGGGTTAGGGTTAGGTTTTGGAGCTAGGGTTAGGTTTAAGAGCTAGGGTTAGGTTTAGGAGCTAGGGTTAGGTTTAAGAGCTAGGGTTAGGTTTAGGAGCTAGGGTTAGGTTTAGGAGCTAGGGTTAGGTTTAAGAGCTAGGGTTAGGTTTAGGAGCTAGGGTTAGGTTTAGGTTTATGAGCTAGGGTTAGGTTTAAGGGTTAGGTTTAGGTTTTGGAGCTAGGGTTAGGTTTAAGAGCTAGGGTTAGGTTTAGGAGCTAGGGTTAGGTTTAGGTTTATGAGCTAGGGTTAGGTTTAAGGGTTAGGTTTAGGTTTTGGAGCTAGGGTTAGGTTTAGGAGCTAGGGTTAGGTTTCGCGTTCAGGTTAGGTTTTTGGTTCAATTTTTAGGGTTACAGTTACGGTTAGGGTAAGTGTATGGGTTAGGGTAAGTGTACGGGTTAGGGGTTAGGGAAAATAGGATTTAGAATGGGACTGAATTGTGTGTTCCCACAAGGTTAGCTGTACAAGACCGTGTGTGTGTGTGTGTGTGTACCTGATGGCCTCCTCTACAGACTGTCCTATGATGTTAGAGGATGGTCCGGGCTGGGACAGAGGAGTGAGGCTGATCACCCATTTGACAGGCTCGTAGTACTCTCCACTGGAACTCAGCAGATAGAACAACGTGGTCAGGAATATCACCTACACACACAAACACACACAGACACACACACACACACACACACACACACACACACACACACACACACACACACACACACACACACACAGACACACACACACACACAGACACACACTCAACAGTGTAAATATTAAGGTATGAAGGAGGAGGCACACAGAGAGAGCTATGTGTGTGTGTTACCAGGCTGAGGGCGAAGTTGAGTAGAGCTGTGTGTGTGTGTTACCAGGCTGAGGGTGAAGTTGAGTAGAGCTATGTGTGTGTGTGTGTTACCAGGCTGAGGGCGAAGTTGAGTAGAGCTGTGTGTGTGTTACCAGGCTGAGGGCTAAGTTTAGTAGAGCTGTGTGTGTGTGTTTACCAGGCTGAGGGCGAGGTTGAGTAGAGCTGTGTGTGTGTGTGTGTTACCAGGCTGAGGGTGAAGTTGAGTAGAGCTGTGTGTGTGTGTTACCAGGCTGAGGGCGAAGTTGAGTAGAGCTGTGTGTGTGTGTTACCAGGCTGAGGGGGAAGTTGAGTAGAGCTGTGTGTGTGTGTTACCAGGCTGAGGGCGAAGTTGAGTAGAGCTGTGTGTGTGTGTTACCAGGCTGAGGGCGAAGTTGAGTAGAGCTATGTGTGTGTGTTACCAGGCTGAGGGCAAAGTTGAGTAGAGCTGTGTGTGTGTGTGTTACCAGGCTGAGGGCGAAGTTGAGTAGAGCTGTGTGTGTGTGTGTTACCAGGCTGAGGGCGAAGTTTAGTAGAGCTGTGTGTGTGTTTACCAGGCTGAGGGCGAAGTTGAGTAGAGCTGTGTGTGTGTGTGTTACCAGGCTGAGGGGGAAGTTGAGTAGAGCTGTGTGTGTGTGTTTACCAGGCTGAGGGCGAAGTTTAGTAGAGCTGTGTGTGTGTGTGTGTTACCAGGCTGAGGGCGAAGTTGAGTAGAGCTGTGTGTGTGTTACCAGGCTGAGGGCGAAGTTGAGTAGAGCTGTGTGTGTGTTTACCAGGCTGAGGGTGAAGTTTAGTAGAGCTGTGTGTGTGTGTGTTACCAGGCTGAGGGCGAAGTTGAGTAGAGCTGTGTGTGTGTTACCAGGCTGAGGGCGAAGTTGAGTAGAGCTGTGTGTGTGTTACCAGGCTGAGGGTGAAGTTGAGTAGAGCTGTGTGTGTGTGTGTTACCAGGCTGAGGGCGAAGTTGAGTAGAGCTGTGTGTGTGTGTTACCAGGCTGAGGGCGAAGTTGAGTAGAGCTGTGTGTGTGTGTTACCAGGCTGAGGGCGAAGTTGAGTAGAGCTGTGTGTGTGTGTTACCAGGCTGAGGGCGAAGTTTAGTAGAGCTGTGTGTGTGTGTTTACCAGGCTGAGGCCGAAGTTGAGTAGAGCTGTGTGTGTGTGTTACCAGGCTGAGGGCGAAGTTGAGTAGAGCTGTGTGTGTGTTTACCAGGCTGAGGGCGAAGTTGAGTAGAGCTGTGTGTGTGTGTTACCAGGCTGAGGGGGAAGTTGAGTAGAGCTGTGTGTGTGTGTTTACCAGGCTGAGGGCGAAGTTGAGTAGAGCTGTGTGTGTGTGTTACCAGGCTGAGGGGGAAGTTGAGTAGAGCTGTGTGTGTGTGTTACCAGGCTGAGGGCGAAGTTGAGTAGAGCTGTGTGTGTGTGTGTACCAGGCTGAGGGCTAAGTTTAGTAGAGCTGTGTGTGTGTGTGTTACCAGGCTGAGGGTGAAGTTGAGTAGAGCTGTGTGTGTGTGTTACCAGGCTGAGGGTGAAGTTGAGTAGAGCTGTGTGTGTGTGTGTGTGTGTGTGTGTTGTGTGTGTGTGTGTGTGTGTGTTTACCAGGCTGAGGGCGAAGTTGAGTAGAGCTGTGTGTGTGTGTGTTTACCAGGCTGAGGGCGAGGTTGAGTAGAGCTGTGTGTGTGTGTTACCAGGCTGAGGGCGAAGTTGAGTAGAGCTGTGTGTGTGTGTTACCAGGCTGAGGGTGAAGTTGAGTAGAGCTGTGTGTGTGTTTACCAGGCTGAGGGCGAAGTTGAGTAGAGCTGTGTGTGTGTGTACCAGGCTGAGGGCTAAGTTTAGTAGAGCTGTGTGTGTGTGTTACCAGGCTCAGGGCGAAGTTGAGTAGAGCTGTGTGTGTGTGTGTTACCAGGCTGAGGGCAAAGTTGAGTAGAGCTGTGTGTGTGTGTGTTACCAGGCTGAGGGCAAAGTTGAGTAGAGCTGTGTGTGTGTGTTACCAGGCTGAGGGCAAAGTTGAGTAGAGCTGTGTGTGTGTTACCAGGCTGAGGGTGAAGTTTAGTAGAGCTGTGTGTGTGTGTGTGTTACCAGGCTGAGGGCGAAGTTGAGTAGAGCTGTGTGTGTGTGTTACCAGGCTGAGGGCAAAGTTGAGTAGAGCTGTGTGTGTGTGTTACCAGGCTGAGGGCAAAGTTGAGTAGAGCTGTGCCGCTGTGGAAGAGGACAGTGAGGAGTGTGGTCGTTGTGGAGATCAGCAGCCCAACGTTCCGACTCATCACCACCCACAGAGACTCCACTATCTATAACAGAGGATACACACGTTATATACACACAGAGACTCCACTATCTATAACAGAGGATACACACGTTATATACACACAGAGACTCCACTATCTATAACAGAGGATACACACGTTATATACACACAGAGACTCCACTATCTATAACAGAGGATACACACGTTATATACACACAGAGACTCCACTATCTATAACAGAGGATACACACGTTATATACACACAGAGACTCCACTATCTATAACAGAGGATACACACGTTATATTCACACAGAGACTCCACTATCTATAACAGAGGATACACACGTTATATACACACAGAGACTCCACTATCTATAACAGAGGATACACACGTTATATACACACAGAGACTCCACTATCTATAACAGAGGATACACACGTTATATACACACAGAGACTCCACTATCTATAACAGAGGATACACACGTTATATACACACAGAGACTCCACTATCTATAACAGAGGATACACACGTTATATACACACAGAGACTCCACTATCTATAACAGAGGATACACACGTTATATACACACAGAGACTCCACTATCTATAACAGAGGATACACACGTTATATACACACGCACACGCACGCACAATACACACACACACGTGTGTACTCACAGAGAGCAGTGTTTCTATGTTCTCCTGAGCGAAGGAGGCGATGTCTTGCCAGTCTAAGATCTCTCCCAGCCAGCTGTTCTGTCTCTGGACAAGCTTCTGACCACCACTACGGTTACGCCCTCCTGTATGGGTTACATTCTGAGACAGAAACGCCGTACAGACATGTAAGCACACACACACGCACACACACACACACACACACACACACACACACACACACACACACACACACACACACACACACACACACGGTGTTAAGAGAATGAGACATGTATGAATGTATAGTATAGTTCTGGTCTGGGTTTATAAGTATGAATGTATAGTGTAGTTCTGGTCTGTGTTTATAAGTATGAATGTATAGTGTAGTTCTGGTCTGTGTTTATAAGTATGAATGTATAGTGTAGTTCTGGTCTGTGTTTATAAGTATGAATGTATAGTGTAGTTCTGGTCTGTGTTTATAAGTATGAATGTATAGTGTAGTTCTGGTCTGTGTTTATAAGGGGTAATCAGTGTTTCAGTCTATATATTCTCAAGCCAAACATGAAGATGTGACCCTGTGAACCCCCCTATACTGTGGTCTGATGGACCAGGCCACCCCCCCTGCGTTACCTTGACAAACCAGGAGTGGTACAGTCTGTCCCACAGTTCCAGAACCTGCTTCTCTATGACAGCTGTGTGGTTCCCCTTTTCACCAAGCATCTTATGGAGCTACACACACACCACACACACACACACACAATCAGTGATTTTACCAGTGTCTCCACCCCCTCCCTCTCTTTCCATCTCTCTCCTGTTGTCTCTCTTACCTTGAATGTTATCCATTCTCGACCATGCTGGTAGACGTTAGTGGCAGCTGAGTTCATAGCTTTCTGGATGACCTGGGCCTCAGGGAGCCAACTGGAGGAGAGAGGGGTGGAGAGAGAAAGAGAGTCAGGGACTGATTTACCAATAAAGCACCCTGTTCAGCAGTTTAGTGATGTCTATGAGGCCCAGGGGGTTATCACCACAGGGTGGTGTAATGTCTATGAGGAGCCAGGGGGTTATCACCACAGGGTGGTGTGATGTCTATGAGGAGCCAGGGGGTTATCACCACAGGGTGGTGTGATGTCTATGAGGGGTCAGGGGGTTATCACCACAGGGTGGTGTGATGTCTATGAGGAGCCAGGGGGTTATCACCACAGGGTGGTGTGATGTCTATGAGGGGCCAGGGGGGTTATCACCACAGGGTGGTGTGATGTCTATGAGGAGCCTGGGGGTTATCACCACAGGGTGGTGTGATGTCTATGAGGGGCAGGGGGTTATCACCACAGGGTGGTGTGATGTCTATGAGGAGCCAGGGGGTTATCACCACAGGGTGGTGTGATGTCTATGAGGAGCCAGGGGGTTATCACCACAGGGTGGTGTGATGTCTATGAGGAGCCAGGGGGTTATCACCACAGGGTGGTGTGATGTCTATGAGGAGCCAGGGGGTTATCACCACAGGGTGGTGTGATGTCTATGAGGAGCCAGGAGGTTATCACCACAGGGTGGTGTGATGTCTATGAGGCCCAGGGGGTTATCACCACAGGGTGGTGTGATGTCTATGAGGAGCCAGGGGGTTATCACCACAGGGTGGTGTGATGTCTATGAGGAGCCAGGGGGTTATCACCACAGGGTGGTGTGATGTCTAT
Organism: Salmo salar; assembly: GCF_905237065.1. Classification (NCBI taxonomy): domain Eukaryota; kingdom Metazoa; phylum Chordata; class Actinopteri; order Salmoniformes; family Salmonidae; genus Salmo; species Salmo salar. The sequence goes on from NC_059443.1 coordinate 14,971,277, forward strand.
GAGGGGCCAGGGGGTTATCACCACAGGGTGGTGTGATGTCTATGAGGAGCCAGGGGGTTATCACCACAGGGTGGTGTGATGTCTATGAGGGGCAGGGGGTTATCACCACAGGGTGGTGTGATGTCTATGAGGAGCCAGGGGGGTTATCACCACAGGGTGGTGTGATGTCTATGAGGGGCAGGGGGTTATCACCACAGGGTGGTGTGATGTCTATGAGGAGCCAGGGGGTTATCACCACAGGGTGGTGTGATGTCTATGAGGAGCCAGGGGGTTATCACCACAGGGTGGTGTGATGTCTATGAGGGGCAGGGGGTTATCACCACAGGGTGGTGTGATGTCTATGAGGCCCAGGGGGTTATCACCACAGGGTGGTGTGATGTCTATGAGGAGCCAGGGGGTTATCACCACAGGGTGGTGTGATGTCTATGAGGGGTCAGGGGGTTATCACCACAGGGTGGTGTGATGTCTATGAGAGGCCCAGTCCACTGCTCACCTAGTTAACCCCCAGTCCACTGCTCACCTAGTTAACCCCAGGCCCAGTCCACTGCTCACCTAGTTAACCCCCAGGCCCAGTCCACTGCTCACCTAGTTAACCCCAGGCCCAGTCCACTGCTCACCTAGTTAACCCCCAGGCCCATTCCACTGCTCACCTAGTTAACCCCCAGGCCCAGTCCACTGCTCACCTAGTTAACCCCCAGGCCCAGTCCACTGCTCACCTAGTTAACCCCCAGGCACAGTCCACTGCTCACCTAGTTAACCCCCAGGCCCAGTCCACTGCTCACCTAGTTAACCCCCAGGCCCATTCCACTGCTCACCTAGTTAACCCCCAGGCCCATTCCACTGCTCACCTAGTTAACCCCCAGGCCCATTCCACCGCTCTTTCAGAGCTGAGTGCTGTCATGACGTTGGCCTCTTTGAGTACAGGGAGGACAGTTGACCCCCTCCCCCCTTGCACCATTCCCCAACCTACCTTCCCCCACCCAGTCCCTGTGTGAAGGAGTGGTAAAATTCCAGAGAAGAATCTCTGGCCACATGGCCCATAGAGAGACACAGGAAATTCTTCCAACTCACAGAATTGGGGAACCGAGTGACATTTGTGTTCTGGAGAAGGTATGGAAGATTGGTGAAGAATCCAGCTACGAACTGGTCCGCTTGGTACAATTTTGTGATACTCAGTGTCACGACTCCCGCCGAAGTTGACCCCTCTACTTGTTCGGGCGGCGTTCGGCGGTCGACGTCACCGGCTTACTAGTTGCCACCGATCGATGTTTCACTGTTCGTTTGGTTTTGTCTTTATTGTGTACACCTGTTTTGAGTTTCCCTAATTATGTTCATTATTTAAACCTCTGCATTTCCTGTTTGTCTTGTCGGTGATTGTTTGTCTGTTTTGTGTAGTTGGAGGTGTTTCTCCTAACTATGTATTTTTATGAGAAGATGGATTGATACATTTTAGTAAACACGTTTTGTTTACCTTCATCCCTGTGTCCTGCGCCTGACTCCTCCACTTCTCTAAGAAAGTCCATTACAGAATCACCGACCAGCAAATGGAGTCAGCAGGAGCAGCCAGTTCTCCTAGTCATCTGGAGGAGCACGTTCAGCAGCAGGCTAAAATGATCCAGGATCTAATGACGGCCATGGATTGCGTGCTGCTGACCATGGAGAGAGTGGAGAGGAAAGGCTGTCCCGTCGACCCAGCCACACCACCGCCCGGCACACCTCTGGATCCTATCCAACCGCCGTCTGGATCCGGTGGGATTCGGCTCTCGCTCCCGGGAGCGTATGACGGAGCAGCTGCCGGGTGTCATGGGTTCCTACTCCAGCTAGAGCTCTACCTGGCGGCTGTCCAGCCACCGCCCTTGGGGCGCGAGAGAGTGAGCGCCCTCATCTCCTGTTTGACTGGTAAAGCCCTAGAGTGGGCCAACGCCATCTGGGAGGTGGAAGACCCGACTCGGGAAAACTACGAGGACTTCTCCCGCCGCTTTCGGGCAGTGTTTGATCATCCACCAGAAGGAAAAGCGGCGGGAGAGCGCTTGTTCCATTTAAAGCAGGAGATGAGGAGCGCTCGGGAGTTTGCACTGGATTTTAGAACTCTGGCGGCTGGTGCAGGATGGAATGAGCGGGCCCTGATCGATCACTACAGGTGTGGTTTGCGAGAGGACGTTCGTAGGGAGCTAGCCTGCAGGGACACCACCATCCACCTGGACCAGCTGATGGACTTATCTATCCAGCTGGATAACCTGCTGGCCTCCCGCGGACGTCCGGATCGGGGTCCGTTGGTTCCATCATCCAGTCCCTTAGACCCAACACCAATGGAGTTGGGCGGGGCTGGTACTAGGGAGACCGGAGGGGAAACCGTTCCATGCACCAGAGGTGACCGCAGAGGACACACTGCTGGTCGGTGCTGGGGAGGTTTTCCAGGTAGTCGAGGTGGTAGGCGGAACACTGGTGGTTCATCTCAGGTGAGTAGGCACACGACTCACCCAGACCCCCCTGTTGCTCACATGTGGTTATCTATAAGATTTCCGGGGTTTTCCCCGCATTCCCAGCATAAGGCGCTAGGAGATTCCGGCGCAGGTGGGAACTTTATAGATCGGTCTTGCCAATAGATTAGGGATTCCTATTGTTCCCGTTGATGTTCCCTTCCCTATACATGCCCTAGATAGTCGTCCTTTGGGGTCTGGGCTGATTAGGGAGGTCACAGTTCCCATTGCTATGGTGACGCAGGAGAGTCATGAAGAGAGTATTAGTCTCTTTCTGATTGACGCTCCTGTGTTTCCCGTTGTATTGGGGCTTCCCTGGTTGGCTTCTCATGATCGTATTATTTTGTGGCAACAGAGGGTTCTCAAGGGATGGTCCTGTCAGTGTTCAGGGAGGTGTTTAGGTGTTTCCTTAGGTGCCACTACGGTGGAGAGTCCAAACCAGGTTTCCACCATGCACATTCCCCCCGAATATGCCGATTTGGCAATCGCCTTCTGTAAAAGGAAGGCGACTCAATTACCACCCCATCGACCGGGGGATTGTGCGATAAATCTCCTGGAGGGTGCTGCACTTCCCAGGAGTCACGTGTATCCTCTGTCACAGGAGGAGACGGCGGCTATGGAAACATATGTCGCTGAATCTCTGGGACAGGGATACATTCGGCCCTCCATTTCACCTGTCTCCTCAAGCTTCTTTTTTGTGAAGAAGAAGGATGGAGGTTTACGCCCATGCATTGACTATCGAGGTTTGAACCAGATTACTGTGAAATACAGTTACCCGCTACCTCTGATCGCCAGTATGACAGAGTCATTGCTCGGGGCGCGCTTCTTCACAAAATTGGACCTCAGGAGCGCGTACAATCTGGTGCGTATCAGGGGAGGGGATGAGTGGAAGACGGCATTTAGCACTACATCTGGGCACTATGAGTACCTCGTCATGCAGTATGGGTTAATGAATGCTCCATCCGTCTTCCAATCATTTGTGGATGAGATCTTCAGGAACCTGCACGGGCGGGGTGTAGTGGTGTATATAGATGATATTCTCATATACTCCACCACCCGCGCTGAGCATGTGTCCCTTGTGCGTACGGTGCTTGGTCGACTGTTGGAGCATGACCTTAAGGCGGAGAAATGTCTGTTCTTTCAACAGTCCGTCTCCTTCCTTGGGTACCGTTTGTCTGCGTCAGGGGTGGAGATGGAGACTGACCGCATTTCAGCCGTGCGTAATTGGCCGACTCCAACCACGGTAAAGGAGGTGCAGCAGTTTTTAGGGTTTGCCAACTACTACCGGAGGTTTATCCGGGGCTTTGGCCAGGTGGCGGCTCTCATTACCTCCTTACTGAAGGGGGGACCGGTGCGGTTGCGGTGGTCGGCTGAGGCGGACAGAGCTTTTGGTAACCTGAAGGCTCTGTTTACCACGGCTCCAGTGCTGGCGCATCCTGATCCCTCCTTAGCGTTCATAGTTGAGGTGGATGCATCCGAGGCTGGAATAGGGGCTGTGCTATCTCAGCGCTCGGGTAGCCCACCAAAACTCCGCCCCTGTGCATTCTTTTCGAAGAAGCTCAGCCCGGCGGAGCGAAACTATGATGTGGGGGATAGGGAGTTGTTAGCTGTTGTCGGGGCTCTGAAAGCGTGGAGACATTGGCTTGAGGGGGCTAGACACCCTTTCCTCATTTGGACTGACCACCGAAATCTGGAGCATATTCGGGCAGCGAGGAGACTGAACCCTCGCCAGGCTAGGTGGGCTATGTTTTTCACACGCTTTTCTTTCCCTCTTTCTTATAAACCAGGTTCCCAGAACGTCAAGGCAGACACACTGTCCCGGCTGTATGATACAGAGGAGCGGTCCACAGAGCCCACTCCCATAATTCCAGCCTCATGCCTGGTGGCACCGGTGGTATGGGAGGTGGACGCGGACATCGAACGGGCGTCACGTGCAGAACCCACTCCCTCCCAGTGTGCCGTTGGGCGCGTGTACGTGCCGTTTGATGTTCGCGATCGTTTGATCTGTTGGGCCCACACATCACCCTCCTCTGGTCATCCTGGTATAGGTCGGACGGTGCGCTGCCTTACGAGGAAGTACTGGTGGCCCACGTTAGCCAAGGACTTGAGGGTTTATGTCTCCTCCTGTTCGGTATGCGCACAGTGCAAGGCACCTAGACATCTGCCCAGAGGGAAATTACAACCCCTTCCCGTTCCGCAATGACCGTGGTCACACCTATCGGTGGATTTCGTGACGGATCTTCCCCCGTCACGGGGGAACACCACGATCCTGGTCGTTGTGGATCGGTTTTCTAAGTCCTGCCGTCTCCTTCCTTTGCCCGGTCTCCCTACGGCCCTACAGACTGCGGAGGCCCTATTTACCCATGTATTCCGGCACTACGGGGTGCCTGAGGATATAGTCTCTGATCGGGGTCCCCAATTTACGTCTAGAGTCTGGAGGGCGTTTATGGAACGCCTGGGGGTCTCGGTCAGTCTTACCTCAGGGTTCCACCCCGAGAGTAATGGGCAGGTGGAAAGAGTCAACCAAGAGGTGGGTAGGTTTCTGCGGTCCTATTGCCAGGACCGGCCGGGAGAGTGGGCATCATTTATCCCTTGGGCGGAGATGGCCCAAAATTCCTTACGCCACTCTTCCACTAACCTTACCCCTTTTCAGTGTGTGCTAGGGTATCAGCCGGTCCTGGCACCATGGCATCAGAGCCAGATCGAGGCTCCTGCGGTGGATGAATGGTTTCGGCACTCGGAGGAGACATGGAACGCTGCCCATGTGCGTCTTCAACGAGCCATCAGGCGGCAAAAGGCGAGTGCCGACAGCCACCGCAGTGAGGCCCCGGTTTATGCACCGGGGGATCGGGTCTGGCTCGCGACCCGAAACCTGCCCCTTCACCTGCCCTGCCGGAAGCTGGGTCCGCGGTTTGTGGAGCCATTTAAAGTCCTGAGGAGATTGAACGAGGTTTGTTATAGGTTACAACTTCCCCCTGATTATCATATTAACCCCTTGTTCCATGTGTCTCTCCTCAGGCCGCTGGTAACTGGTCCGCTCCAGCAGTCGGAGGTACGGGAGGTTCCTCCGCCCCCTCTGGACATCGAGGGGGCCCCGGCATACACCGTACGAGCCATTATGGACTCCAGGTCGTCGGGCGAGGGGCCTTCAGTACCTCGTGGAGTGGGAGGGGTATGGCCCGGAGGAGCGAAGCTGGGTACCGGCGGAAGACATCCTGGATCCATCGTTAATCCAGGATTTTCATCGCTTCCGTCCGGATCGCCCTGCTCCCCGTCCTCCGGGTTGTCCCCGAGGCCGGTGTCGGCGCGCTGCTGGAGCCGCGCGTCAGGGGGGGGGTACTGTCACGACTCCCGCCGAAGTCGACCCCTCTCCTTGTTCGTTTGGCGGTCGACGTCACCGGCTTACTAGTTGCCACCGATCGATGTTTCACTGTTCGTTTGGTTTTGTCTTTATTGTGTACACCTGTTTTGAGTTTCCCTAACTATGTTCATTATTTAAACCTCTGCATTTCCTGTTTGTCTTGTCGGTGATTGTTTGTCTGTTTTGTGTAGTTGGAGGTGTTTCTCCTAACTATGTATTTTTATGAGAAGATGGATTGATAAATTTTAGTAAACACGTTTTGTTTACCTTCATCCCTGTGTCCTGCGCCTGACTCCTCCACTTCTCTAAGAAAATCCATTACACTCAGAAGAGACAATATAGCCATATTACCATAAAACGGTTTATATAATAGCCTCAGCTATGAGACTTGCATCCACATGGTTGTATCAAATGTATTAATAAGGATAAAGCTATTTGTAATACATTGAGATGCTATGTACTGATGTTAATGTGATAGAATTGTATTTCTGTACCAAGCTTAACTCAGTCATCGGCACGCCCCCAGGGACACAGACAGGACCAGGCGTCATGTGACAAGCCTGTTCTATGTTCACTATAAAACCATACCCTGATTTACTTTCTAACAGACCAGTGCAAGTTGGCCAATAGGTTTGACCATCCAACCCATCTACTGAAAGTGAACCATACCACGTGGTTAACTTTTAGACTATTGATACCGACAGAATAAGAACAAGTCTTTGATATTAATTAATAGTCTGCAGCTAGAAATTATATCATTGAACGCGAAGACCGACGAAACATCCATTCTATGACGACATTAATGAATGTCGCTTTGAAAGATCCATTCTAACCGAGAGAGAGAGAGAGAGAGAGAGAGAGAGAGAGAGAGAGAACGCGGACAAAACTCTCCAACAGAACGACGCTCCAACAAGGATCCCGACGACACACTGAGCGTAAATATATATTGATTGCAATTGTTCCCGAATGAGTGAGCGTTCATGTGCAAAGGCTTAGCATGTCAACTGTTAATATTAATGAACTCTGTGTGTCTCCTCAGCTGACCGTTTATGACCCATTGTCTAACAGACCAGCCATGCCTGTTTAGCCCACTAGGGCACATTACTCTACCAATTCTTTGTGACGATAATTACTGTTTGTATGCTTTCTGTGAAATACTTAGTTTAGTAAATAAATGATTTTAAGACAATTGATGTATGGATGATTTTAGTAAAGGCTGGGTTCGTGCAGATACAACAATTTACGACGTTTGGAATGAGACTGGACGCGAGGTAAAATACACCATTTAAACCAGAAGATAATCGGCCTATACTATAATAGAATATAATATATAATGTTATAATATAGGAAAGTTATATTAGGAAAATTATAACTTTGGAATCTGAATATTTCCCTTGGTGCCTCGATCTCCTAGTTAATTACAATTAAACGATTAATCAGTTTAATCGCGTGATAATAATTGCAGGGAGTTAATTGATAAACATGTCTTCAGTTTAATGGTACCCCAAAGACACGACATTTATGGAGCCCCCGTGCGAGGAATCTAAGATAGAATTGGACTTTGCTGTGAAATTCTATATATCAATTGTGCGAACAGAATTGTACAAACAGCCTGCTATCTAAACAAAGTGATTGTGTATTTTCCATTGGGAGAAGCTATTTAGAGTGGCTCCGGTCTTATGTCGATAGCAGTGAGGGATCAATTCCAGATTTAGTCCGTTAGGCCAAACGGTACTATTTCTGTCGGTCAATATTAACTTCTAGAGTAAGGTTAGAAATTAGAAGCTAACTGTCCGGTGACCGAGCCGAATAATTTGCCTATCGCACTAAGACAGTGTGGGCAGACCGTATACGTATCTGTATTTAAGTACCGTGTCGCTCCGGTCATCATAAACGCTAGCAGAATATGCTGAATGGGGTTAAGGTGAGACGTCACTAGAAAACCCACCCTTTCCGTTGTGAAAGGACCCTATTTTGGTGCTTGGAAGTGATACTCCTGAACAAAGTTAGGAAGAGCTTAGCATTACTGCAAGCTAACAGAGAGGGAACATTTTACCCTCCCCGTACCACGTTTAAAATTCCTCTGCTAGCGCGACGGAAGTCCCGACCTTTGTACTCCCGTTTAATTTCAGCATTCTATACCCTGGTGGTGAAGAATTGCCAGTACATCTCTAGGGGAAATCCAAATGTGGATCACGGTAAGATATCCAGACAATCGCAATTGACTGGATATGACGTCTCATTCAATTTAACTAACAAGTGAAATTGCCAGATTTACCTTTTCAAGTGGATCTTTTAAATAATATCCAAAATTGATTGGGCGTCTACAATGAGACATGATTAACTTTTTCCAAACTTAACTTAGATGAAGCAATGCTCTCAGGTTAATTGAAAGTTAATTCCCAGATAGCCTATACGGGTTTGATTTATCATAAATAGATTAATCAGTAAAATCTGCTTTAGCAAAGCACATTCACCAAACCCATTACTGACGGGAGTGAATCCCATGTGGCTTCGGCCTTAAGGGAAAGTATAGTGGTGAATGTACCCTAAACATTACTGTTATGATAACCCCGCAATCTGAATTGCTTGGGTATCATTCTCATTCAATTTAATAAGTTAAATTGTCGAACATACCTTTCTAGGTTCTTCCAACTAAATGAGACAACTTAAACTTTGCATATTAACCTTGATGAAGCAACCTCTCAGGTAATTCAAAGTTAATTCCCAGATAGCCTATACAGGTTTGATTTATCATAAATAGATTAATCAGTAAAATCTGCTTTAGCAAAGCACATTCAGTAAAACCCATTACTGACGGGAGTGAATCCCATGTGGCTTCAGCCCCAGGGAGGAGCGTACCCTAGTGGTGAAGGGTCCCAACATTTGACCTATGGTTTACACTTATGATATCCAATCAATGGAGATTGTATGGATTATCGTCTCATTCAATTTAATAAGTTAAATTGTCGAACATACCTTTCTAGGTTCTTCCAATTAAATGAGACAACTTAAACTTTGCATATTAACCTGGATGAAGCAACCTCTCAGGTAATTCAAGTTTAATACCCAGATAGCCTACCCAGGTAGGACTAATCATTGGCATTGATTAATTCAATTTGCTTTGCAAATTCATTCACGTCCAACTTCCACAGTACTGTACAGTACTGATGGTTCATTAACGTCTATAAATAGATTAAAATCGTCTTTGCAGCTCCCCACATTCCAAAACCAAATTTTGGAAAATTAGGAAAAACTTTTTTTCTTTCAAATGTTCTAATAATGTGCAAGCTATCAAAGGGAGTGGTCCCCACTCGCCCGCTAATTAGTGAACCACCACCCGTAAATGGATTGATCTCTGACCTCAGCAGCGATAACAACCCTAATTATGCCATTAGTGGAAAAGCAGACAACAATGCTTTCCAAAACCAACCATCGGGCGCAGGCCTCGTAAAGGTTCTCTCCAGTCTAGCTCTGATGTCTTGCCATCCGAGATTGGCATCTGTCCAATACCGCAGTGCGCAGCTGAAGCACGAGCAGGTAACGGTAGACATAAAGGGACAGGTGGAGAGAACCGGGAAACCAATGACAAATGCAGAAAAGGGAAAAATTCTGCTAGCTATGGAACTGCGTTCGAAAACTGAACAATTAAATGTAAATGCAAAAACGTATGACGATGAACAAGCACAAGCTCTTCAACAAAATCGTTTTCTACAGGAACAAAATCATATGCTACAGGAACAACTCGATTTAGCTAAAACTAAATACGATGATGTCCACGCCAAACTAGATAAATCTGAAGAGTTATCTACAAACAGGAGCGCTCAACTTGACAATATGCATGCTGTTTTGTTGAATGTTACTCAAAATAACACGGTTCTCCTCAAAGCGCTGCAGACCAAAGACGATCAGTTAATGAACACAATGACAAAGTTGGATGATAAATCAGCAGAAATTATTGAAGTCGCTGACCAAATGAATGATGAGAGAACTCAGGTGATGAGGATGGAAATATTGATTTCTAAGCAAGCAGAGGAAATCTCATCACTGAATCTCTCGCTCCGTACTCAAGACCTCTATCTGCAAACCATGACAGATAAGTTTGAGACCGAAAGGAGCAGGTGTGACATTCACGTGTCCAAAATCGGTACTCTAAGCGCTCAAGTGGACTCTGCAATGCAGCAGAATTCCACCCTTAGGTACCATCTGGAGGAAATCCAGAATGGTCACGCTCTACAGCGCGACTACCCATCCAAGCAACCGGAGCCCTGTACTCACAGGAGTGACGACAATAGGTTTCAGACCTTGCCTCCCTCATGTGTCCCTCAGTCTTCTCCTCTTGGCCCTTCGGCACTGAGTAATATGGAGCCTCTTGGCCAACAATGCCAAGTCTTGGCTTCTCCTCTTGGCCTTTCGGCCCCAATCTCTCCACAGGATGAAGCCAACCCTCTCCGCCCGCTTGGCGCGGAATACCTTGACAAACTCTTCAAGAATTTCCCCACCTTTGACCCCGTTCCAGGTCAGCCAAACGATACTGAGACGTTCCTAGCTGACATAGAGGACGCGTTGGATGGCTACCCGAACGCTACGGGTTCTGACAGGGTTTACCTGTTGAAGCGAACGTCGAATAGACACGTGACGAGGTTCATTCACCTACAACAGCAACACGTGCTAAATGACTACGCTAAACTTGCCACAGCTTTGATATTAGAATTCAGTGGTTCTGCGACTCGCAAACACGATAGCTCACTGGCTAACACCGTCAAACAAGCTCGGAACGAACACCCACAAGCTTACTATCATAGGCTTCGTTCAGCTTACTTTGGCCTACTCACAGAAACAGGAATGGAAGAGCTGTTACCATTCAAACAAATGTTTCTGTCGAACATGTATCCCACCTTCATTACCTACTTGGGCCCTGCCGCCCACGTTGGCTTGCCTATCTTACAACTCAGAGAGCTTGCAAGCACAGCTTTTGAGGCATCAAAAGTTCACACCGCTAAGAGCCCTGACCACTCGGTTTTGAAGTTTAACCAGGAGCACTCACTCCAGTTAGAGGGTGCATTATCCGGTATTGGAGCGTCGAGAGATGACGCACAACAACAGTTTCTACCACGAAACCATGATTCCAATAACCTCCTCGGTCGAAATAACTGTAAAGTACGTAGGCATCAACATGACTACCGTTACAATCGACCCGTTCGCTACGTTCCTGCACCCAACCCACAAAAAGTGTCAGAGCACAAGGGTAACAAAGGGTTGAAGGACGATCAAAACATAGACCAATGTTCTCCAGAAGTCCCACTACGGGAAGAACTTAAGCGAGAACAATTTGAGAAAAGGGTAAAAGATAAGTCACAAGGACTAGACGGGGAATTACCGGACACCAGATCCGCAGGAATTAACACCCATAGCAAGGACGTTAAAGTTCAAATTTCTCCCGCTCTCATTCAAGACCCTATCCAGGGCCCGCTTGATCAAGAAACAAGCCCCCGGGCTCTGTCTATAGACTCTGATACAAAAGTTGCGAAGAAAAAGGTCAAACGCTTCGTTAAAGCCAAGCCCACTCAAAATCGGAAAAGTCAATCTGCTTCCACCTTGAACAGAAATGGCACATCACGTCGTTGCGAACGACCACTCCACTTTGTGGGGAATATGTCCACTAACCACGAATCTAAACGGCCATACCTGGAAACAGTCCTGGAGGACTGCTTAACTTGTCATGCGCTAATTGATTCGGGTGCGACAATATCACTCATCTCTCAAACATTGTTTGATGATCTCAAAAGGGCTTTGAAGCCAACTAAACGTTGGTTAAAAGTGGAACAATGCGATTTCGGTTCAGTTGCTTTGACACTTAGGAAGTGATAGAGCCATAAACAAAGTCCCCATACAACCATCACTTAGTGCCACAACGCCGCTCATTGGGGAATGAATGTAATTATATATATTTCATGAGTGTGTGTGCGTTGTTAACATCTGCCTAAGTTACTGCACAGATCTTCCAGTCTGGACAACGGGTCCGGAACGGCGACCCCAAAGCCGGACACCCACGGCCTATCCTTGTGGCGGCATGCCCGCTGTCAGAGAGCCTACCAAGGTAAACCACCAGAGGGGGGGACCGCAACGGCGATCACCAACCAGGACATCCCCTGGCCCTTCCTGGGGTACTTTGCAGCTTCCAGGGAACCTACCAAGGTACACCACTAGAGGAGACCGCAACGGCGACCACCAACCGGACATCAACTGCCCATCCTTGTGGTGGACTGCTCCGCTTCCAGAGAGCCTATAACAGTTCAACCACCAGAGGGGACTGCAACGACGATCTACCAACGGGACATCACGTGGTCATGATTTTATGTTGATTTGTAACTTGCAGGATAAACAAGATCCAAACCACCAGGGGGGGTATGTCATGACGTTGGCCTCTTTGAGTACAGGGAGGACAGTTGACCCCCTCCCCCCTTGCACCATTCCCCAACCTACCTTCCCCCACCCAGTCCCTGTGTGAAGGAGTGGTAAAATTCCAGAGAAGAATCTCTGGCCACATGGCCCATAGAGAGACACAGGAAATTCTTCCAACTCACAGAATTGGGGAACCGAGTGACATTTGTGTTCTGGAGAAGGTATGGAAGATTGGTGAAGAATCCAGCTACGAACTGGTCCGCTTGGTACAATTTTGTGATACTCAGAAGAGACAATATAGCCATATTACCATAAAACGGTTTATATAATAGCCTCAGCTATTATGAATATTTTCCTTGGTGCCCCGATCTCCTAGTTAATTACAATTAAACGATTAATCCGTTTAATCGCGTGATAATAATTGCAGGGAGTTAATTGATAAACATGTCTTCAGTTTAATGGTACCCCAAAGACACGACAGTGCCTTTGAGCCGTCTGTACCATGAAGAGATGAATGTTGGGTAAATAAAGCAGTTCCGGCTGGATGACAATCTATTCAACCTCCGGCGCCTCCAAGCCACCAGCAAGACCTCAACTCAACACAACTTTGCACCGCAATATCTCCTCTCCCACTCACCAGAATCCATGCAGCATTCACTCAGCCTGTCACCTCTGTCGACAAGTCCGTCAGTCTCAGCAAGACACACATCTTTGGTCAACAACTCACCATCTATCAAGAAGAGCCCACCTTCCACATCATTGGTCAACAACTCATCATCTATCAAGAAGAGTCCACCTTCCACATCAATGGTCAACAACTCATCATCTATCAAGAAGAGCCCACCTTCCACATCATTGGTCAACAACTCATCATCTATCAAGAAGAGCCCACCTTCCACATCATTGGTCAACAACTCATCATCTATCAAGAAGAGCCCACCTTCCACATTAATGGTCAACAACTCATCATCTATCAAGAAGAGCCCACCTTCCACATCATTGGTCAACAACTCATCATCTATCAAGAAGAGCCCACCTTCCACATTAATGGTCAACAACTCATCATCTATCAAGAAGAGTCCACCTTCCACATCATTGGTCAACAACTCATCATCTATCAAGAAGAGCCCACCTTCCACATCAATGGTCAACAACTCATCATCTATCAAGAAGAGCCCACCTTCCACATCATTGGTCAACAACTCATCATCTATCAAGAAGAGCCCACCTTCCACATCATTGGTCAACAACTCATCATCTATCAAGAAGAGCCCACTTTCCACATTAATGGTCAACAACTCGCCCCCCAGCATGAACAGCCCACCTTTCCCAGTGTTTTCCACAAGTACATAGTAGCCTGCCAAATAGAAAAAGTAACCAGCCAGAAGAAGTAGCCAGAGATGTTGCACACCGCATTCAGCCAATGGTGATGGAAAAATTGTGTTTTATTAACACTATTAAAGATAGTGAAGGAGGGAAATGACAACTTCTCAGCCTGAATGGAGGACGTTTTATGTGCGAGCCAGTCCACGGGGGAAACCAGTGTATGTATTACTGGGAATGGAAATCAATCAGACAGTCGTGCAGCTCTAGCGCCCACTATCGGCTGCCTAGACTAAGTAAATAGGCTACTGTGAGCCACCACTCCGCGTGGCTGGCTCTGTGAAGCACACCAAAGATAATACATGAATGTGTCAGAAAATAATAATTTGGCAAAGTCGTGAATTTCAACTCATCATTACCACTTACATTACATGGGCGGTGCAAATTCACAAGCATCGTGCTCTCTCCCTCCTCACTGTAAAATAATTTGACTGCAACCAAAGATCTGTATATAATGACGAGATGCTCATGTCTCCTCCCTACCAATGGGAGTCGTTGTCCCAAAGGCGGGAAGGCAGGCGACAAGCTTAGGTCCAAAATAAGACCATAGAAACGCATTGGACAGATTTTGGCGAGTGTGAAACCTCTTGCTTTGCCTCTTCCTCTCTGCTGCTTTTCCCTGCCATCACTCGCTTTGTGACTGACAGGCGCCTGTCCTATAAATAGATCGCTAGAAGATGGAAAGTAACCTAGTTAATATGAAGTGGAAAATGTAGCTGGCTGAAAATGAGTCTGTAACCGGCTGATTAACCGACTGCCGATGCTAATGGAAAACACTGCCTTCCACCTCAACAACTCACCCCCCAGCAAGAAGAGCTCACCTTCCACATCAACAACTCACCCCCCAGCAAGAAGAGCTCACCTTCCACATCAACAACTCACCCCCCAGCAAGAAGAGCTCACCTTCCACATCAGCAACTCACCCCCCAGCAAGAATTGCTCACCTTCCACATCAGAACTCACCCCCCAGCAAGAAGAGCTCACCTTCCACATCAACAACTCACCCCCCAGCAAGAAGAGCTCACCTTCCACATCAACAACTCACCCCCCATTAAGAAGAGCTCACCTTCCACATCAACAACTCACCCCCCAGCAAGAAGAGCTCACCTTCCACATCAACAACTCACCCCCCAGCAAGAAGAGCTCACCTTCCACATCAACAACTCACCCCCCATTAAGAAGAGCTCACCTTCCACATCAACAACTCACCCCCCAGCAACAACTCACCCACCTGCTTTGGCCTGCACAGCCACAGCCACACGCACTGGCACAACCCCAACCCCACACAGTAATCACACCTCTGTGACAATTGGGAGTAACGTCATCATCAATATTTATGGACAGCCAAGTGTACAAGGAGCCAGAGACTATGTGTTTGTGTTTGTGTTGTGTGTGTGTGTGTGTGTGTGTGTGTGTGTGTGTGTGTGTGTGTGTGTGTGTGTGTGTGTGTGGTGTGCGCGCGAGTGTCTCTCTTACTTGGCCCATTCTGGATGGCTGGACAAAGTCTCGTTGATAAGGTTACTGGTGACCTCTATGATATGAACACTCTCATGATGAACCTAGAGAGAGAGAGAGAGAGAGGTTATGCTGAAAATAGCCTATCTCTCAATTAGCTATGTACAGTGGAAGAGGAGGAAATCAAACTATGGTAAGCTCTGAGGAACACACAGTACCGCACCATAGCAGTGAGCAGGAGACCCATGAGCAGAGTTCCTGTCACCAGCAGGAAGATGATGAAGATACTGATGAGTTTATCCAGGGAGCGCTCCAACCATATGACCATCTACAGAGAGAGAGAGGGAGAGAGAGGGAGAACAGACAGAGAGTGAGAGACAAAAGTCAGTATCTGCCATTAGGAGTTGTTGCAGATGTGACTGGACACATGGAGAAACCTGTGTCCTTCTCCCCTGGGAAACCAGAGACCAAGGCAGACATTCTGTGTCTGAACTAAAGCCTACCGCCGCCATCTTGGATCCTGAGAACAGCCTGTGTACACAGACACACTATCACACACCATGCATGAGTGTATGCATGTTAAACCCCAGGGCTGTGTGTGAGATGTGTGCTCTGTCTGCAGGCTCATCTCTTCACACGTCTTTATTGTAACTTTAAGAGGAAGTTCCTCTAAGGGCCACAGAGAAGGACAGTCACTTCCCAGTATTTAGGTTTCTCTATGTTCCCTGCCTTATAACAACCCTATGATACCTTATGACAGCATTATGACACCTTCCTAAGTGACCTGGGAGTGTGTGAGGTCACTGAGGAAGAATGCTGAACGTTACCATCAGGAGGCTGAAGGTGATGGTGAGATATTAGTAAGGCGGTGTCCCAGTGGTATTACACAACATGGCCACTGACCTGACAGGACATGAAGCAATATGGTGGCAACCTCAGAGTATTGGGACACATCAAGTCAACACATAACAGAACGAGAATCTGAGAGAAAATCTAGAGAATCTACAATATAGACTCTACAGAAATATAGACTACAGCAAAGCTCAGCTCAAGACCAGTCAAAATCACAAATCAGTTTGATGTAACTGCTGTTTTAAAGGTAGACTCAGCGATATGACGTAGATGCACAAAGTAACCAGCGAGTGGGTCCATTTCCACAACAACTAAGAGCGTTGGAGAGAGATGCTTAACTTCTCCTCTGTTTTGGTCCCATAGCTAGCACGCTATCAGTGTGAAGCGAACCTGTGCACATGCGCGAATACTGTGTGACTGTGTGAAAGCAAAGTCTTGTATCTTGCTCATCTCAATATCAGCCGTGCTGCTCGAGGCTGAGTCTACCTTTAAAGATGCTAATCTAACGCCTTCACTACAGAATAGTCATTAATATGGATGTCCCCCCTGTCCAATATGGATCAGACTCCAACTCAACCCAACCCAGTACCAGCTCAGTCCCACCCCTCCCAAACCCATGTCACCCCCAGGACCCCACCCAGATCTTTCTTTAGGCGGTCTGCTAATGCCCCTCCATGGTACAGCTCTTCATTTCCAGAGCTAGGGAATAGCAGGGGGCGTCTACCCTGTCTTGGTAATAGTAGGGGCAGCCCTGCCCCCCCCCAACCCAACCCCCCCGGCACTCCCCTCAGCTTGGTCTAAAGCAGTTTCTTCTCTCCATGCACCTCACACATGCTCAGAAGCCAACCAGCCAATCAGACCACAGAGGAGAAGCTAAGGAAGGTTGAGGAGCCAATGAATGAGCTCGCCCCACCGTAGCTTCACCACAACAGAAGCAGGGAGGAAGTGAGGTCAGCGAGGGGCGGAGACAGGATGGAGGGATGACAGTGGATGGTTACAGCGTCACTCCAAGCTACTATAGGGCTCTCACACGGCTTCACACATTCTCTTACTTCCTTCCTTTATCATTCTCTCTCTTTTGTTCTCTGACTATTTCATACACACACTCTTCCACTTCTTCTCTCTTTCATTCTCATTTTGACATTATTTCAGACACACACTTTCATGCTCTCTCTCTCTCTCTCTCTCTCAGCAGAGCTCTCCTCCAGAACATTACCTGCTTGTTAAGCCAATGCCAGAGCTTCAGGAGGAGACAAAGAGACATTGGGGAAATTATTATTTGACAGACCTGTGCAGCAATCATCACATGGTTCCCAAGCACAAACAACACAGATTGTGATTGGATACAGGCAGTAAAGGGGGGCTTTAGAAAACAGGAAGTGCTGATTGGATGCAGGGAGTGAATGCCGTTCTGATTGGATACAAGATGTGTCAACGTGTGCTTGAGCAGAATAGAAAAAACAACAAAACGGTGCAGAGAAAAAGAGAGCGAAAGTGCAATATTTTATTTGTAGAGGTGAAGACGAGGGGGATGAGACGAGGGGGTGAGACGAGGGAGATCATTCAGTAGTAATATTAACCGGTAGGGAGATCATTCAGTAGTAATATTAACCTGTAAAATCATTCAGTAGTAATATTAACCTGTAGGGAGATCATTCAGTAGTAATATTAACCTGTAGGGAGATCATTCAGTAGTAATATTAACCTGTAGGGAGATCATTCAGTAGTAATATTAACCTGTAGGGAGATCATTCAGTAGTAATATTAACCTGTAGGGAGATCATTCAGTAGTAATATTAACCTGTAGAGAGATCGTTCAGTAGTTATATTAACCTGTAGAGAGATCGTTCAGTAGTAATATTAACCTGTAGGGAGATCATTCAGTAGTAATATTAACCTGTAGAGAGATCGTTCAGTAGTAATATTAACCTGTAAGATCATTCAGTAGTAATATTAACCTGTAAGATCATTCAGTAGTAATATTAACCTGTAGGGAGATCATTCAGTAGTAATATTAACCTGTAGGGAGATCATTCAGTAGTAATATTAACCTGTAGGGAGATCATTCAGTAGTAATATTAACCTGTAGGGAGATCATTCAGTAGTAATATTAACCTGTAGAGAGATCGTTCAGTAGTAATATTAACCGGTAGGGAGATCATTCAGTAGTAATATTAACCTGTAAAATCATTCAGTAGTAATATTAACCTGTAGGGAGATCATTCAGTAGTAATATTAACCTGTAGGGAGATCATTCAGTAGTAATATTAACCTGTAGGGAGATCATTCAGTAGTAATATTAACCTGTAGGGAGATCATTCAGTAGTAATAAATGACTAATAATGTAAATGTAATATTAACCTGTAGAGAGATCGTTCAGTAGTTATATTAACCTGTAGAGAGATCGTTCAGTAGTAATATTAACCTGTAGGGAGATCATTCAGTAGTAATATTAACCTGTAGAGAGATCGTTCAGTAGTAATATTAACCTGTAAGATCATTCAGTAGTAATATTAACCTGTAAGATCATTCAGTAGTAATATTAACCTGTAGGGAGATCATTCAGTAGTAATATTAACCTGTAGGGAGATCATTCAGTAGTAATATTAACCTGTAGGGAGATCATTCAGTAGTAATATTAACCTGTAGGGAGATCATTCAGTAGTAATATTAACCTGTAGAGAGATCGTTCAGTAGTAATATTAACCTGTAGAGAGATCGTTCAGTAGTAATATTAACCTGTAGAGAGATCGTTCAGTAGTAATATTAACCTGTAAGATCATTCAGTAGTAATATTAACCTGTAGGGAGATCATTCAGTAGTAATATTAACCTGTAGGGAGATCATTCAGTAGTAATATTAACCTGTAGGGAGATCATTCAGTAGTAATATTAACCTGTAGAGAGATCGTTCAGTAGTAATATTAACCTGTAGAGAGATCGTTCAGTAGTAATATTAACCTGTAGAGAGATCGTTCAGTAGTAATATTAACCTGTAAGTTCATTCAGTAGTAATATTAACCTGTAGGGAGATCATTCAGTAGTAATATTAACCTGTAGGGAGATCATTCAGTAGTAATATTAACCTGTAAGATCATTCAGTAGTAATATTAACCTGTAGGGAGATCGTTCAGTAGTAATATTAACCTGTAGAGAGATAGTTCAGTAGTAATATTAACCTGTAGGGAGATCATTCAGTAGTAATATTAACCTGTAGGGAGATCATTCAGTAGTAATATTAACCTATAAGATCATTCAGTAGTAATATTAACCTGTAGGGAGATCATTCAGTAGTAATATTAACCTGTAAGATCATTCAGTACTAATATTAACCTGTAAGATCGTTCAGTAGTAATATTAACCTGTAGAGAGATCATTCAGTAGTAATATTAACCTGTAGGGAGATCATTCAGTAGTAATATTAACCTGTAGGGAGATCATTCAGTAGTAATATTAACCTGTAAGATCATTCAGTAGTAATATTAACCTGTAGGGAGATCATTCAGTAGTAATATTAACCTGTAGGGAGATCATTCAGTAGTAATATTAACCTGTAAGATCATTCAGTAGTAATATTAACCTGTAGGGAGATCATTCAGTAGTAATATTTACCTGTAGGGAGATCATTCAGTAGTAATATTAACCTGTAGGGAGATCATTCAGTAGTAATATTAACCTGTAAGATCATTCAGTAGTAATATTAACCTGTAGGGATATCATTCAGTAGTAATATTAACCTGTAGGAAGATCGTTCAGTAGTAATATTAACCTGTAGAGAGATCATTCAGTAGTAATATTAACCTGTAGGGAGATCATTCAGAAGTAATATTAACCTGTAAGATCATTCAGTAGTAATATTAACATGTAGAGAGATCATTCAGTAGTAATATTAACCTGTAGGGAGATCATTCAGTAGTAATATTAACCTGTAAGATCATTCAGTAGTAATATTAACCTGTAAGATCATTCAGTAGTAATATTAACCTGTAAGATCATTCAGTAGTAATATTAACATGTAGAGAGATCATTCAGTAGTAATATTAACCTGTAGGGAGATCATTCAGTAGTAATATTAACCTGTAGGGAGATCATTCAGTAGTAATATTAACCTGTAGGGTGATCATTCAGTAGTAATATTAACCTGTAGGGAGATCATTCAGTAGTAATATTAACCTGTAGAGAGATCATTCAGTAGTAATATTAACCTGTAGGGTGATCATTCAGTAGTAATATTAACCTGTAGGGAGATCATTCAGTAGTAATATTAACCTGTAGAGAGATCGTTCAGTAGTAATATTAACCTGTAGGGAGATCATTCAGTAGTAATATTAACCTGTAGGGAGATCATTCAGTAGTAATATTAACCTATAAGATCATTCAGTAGTAATATTAACCTGTAGGGAGATCATTCAGTAGTAATATTAACCTGTAAGATCATTCAGTACTAATATTAACCTGTAAGATCGTTCAGTAGTAATATTAACCTGTAGAGAGATCATTCAGTAGTAATATTAACCTGTAGGGAGATCATTCAGTAGTAATATTAACCTGTAGGGAGATCATTCAGTAGTAATATTAACCTGTAAGATCATTCAGTAGTAATATTAACCTGTAGAGAGATCATTCAGTAGTAATATTAACCTGTAGGGAGATCATTCAGTAGTAATATTAACCTGTAAGATCATTCAGTAGTAATATTAACCTGTAGGGATATCATTCAGTAGTAATATTAACCTGTAGGAAGATCGTTCAGTAGTAATATTAACCTGTAGAGAGATCATTCAGTAGTAATATTAACCTGTAGGGAGATCATTCAGAAGTAATATTAACCTGTAAGATCATTCAGTAGTAATATTAACATGTAGAGAGATCATTCAGTAGTAATATTAACCTGTAGGGAGATCATTCAGTAGTAATATTAACCTGTAAGATCATTCAGTAGTAATATTAACCTGTAAGATCGTTCAGTAGTAATATTAACCTGTAAGATCATTCAGTAGTAATATTAACATGTAGAGAGATCGTTCAGTAGTAATATTAACCTGTAGGGAGATCATTCAGTAGTAATATTAACCTGTAGAGAGATCATTCAGTAGTAATATTAACCTGTAGGGAGATCATTCAGTAGTAATATTAACCTGTAGGGAGATCATTCAGTAGTAATATTAACCTGTAGGGAGATCATTCAGTAGTAATATTAACCTGTAGGGAGATCATTCAGTAGTAATATTAACCTGTCGAGAGATCATTGAGTAGTAATATTAACCTGTAGGGTGATCATTCAGTAGTAATATTAACCTGTAGGGAGATCATTCAGTAGTAATATTAACCTGTAAGATCATTCAGTAGTAATATTAACCTGTAGGGAGATCATTCAGTAGTAATATTAACCTGTAGGGAGATCATTCAGTAGTAATATTAACCTGTAGGGAGATCATTCAGTAGTAATATTAACCTATAAGATCATTCAGTAGTAATATTAACCTGTAGAGAGATCATTCAGTAGTAATATTAACCTGTAGGGAGATCATTCAGTAGTAATATTAACCTGTAAGATCATTCAGTAGTAATATTAACCTGTAGGGAGATCATTCAGTAGTAATATTAACCTGTAGGGAGATCATTCAGTAGTAATATTAACCTGTAGGGAGATCATTCAGTAGTAATATTAACCTATAAGATCATTCAGTAGTAATATTAACCTGTAGGGAGATCATTCAGTAGTAATATTAACCTGTAGGGAGATCATTCAGTAGTAATATTAACCTGTAGAGAGATCGTTCAGTAGTAATATTAACCTGTAAGATCATTCAGTAGTAATATTAACCTGTAGGTAGATCATTCAGTAGTAATATTAACCTGTAAGATCATTCAGTACTAATATTAACCTGTAAGATCGTTCAGTAGTAATATTAACCTGTAGGGAGATCATTCAGTAGTAATATTAACCTGTAAGATCATTCAGTAGTATTATTAACCTGTAGGGAGATCATTTAGTAGTAATATTAACTTGTAGGGAGATCATTCAGTAGTAATATTAACCGGTAGAGAGATCATTCAGTAGTAATATTAACCTGTAGGGAGATCATTCAGTAGTAATATTAACCTGTAGGGAGATCATTCAGTAGTAATATTAACCTGTAGAGAGATCATTCAGTAGTAATATTAACCTGTAGAGAGATCGTTCAGTAGTAATATTAACCTGTAAGATCATTCAGTAGTAATATTAACATGTAGAGAGATCGTTCAGTAGTAATATTAACCTGTAGGGTGATCATTCAGTAGTAATATTAACCTGTAGAGAGATCATTCAGTAGTAATATTAACCTGTAGGGAGATCATTCAGTAGTAATATTAACCTGTAGGGAGATCATTCAGTAGTAATATTAACCTGTAAGATCATTCAGTAGTAATATTAACCTGTAGGGATATCATTCAGTAGTAATATTAACCTGTAGGGAGATCATTCAGTAGTAATATTAACCTGTAGGGAGATCATTCAGTAGTAATATTAACCTGTAGGGAGATCATTCAGTAGTAATATTAACCTGTAGGGAGATCATTCAGTAGTAATATTAACCTGTAGGGAGATCGTTCAGTAAAAATATGAACCTGTAGGGAGATCATTCAGTAGTAATATTAACCTGTAAGATCATTCAGTAGTAATATTAACATGTAGAGAGATCATTCAGTAGTAATATTAACCTGTAGGGAGATCATTCAGTAGTAATATTAACCTGTAAGATCATTCAGTACTAATATTAACCTGTAAGATCGTTCAGTAGTAATATTAACCTGTAGAGAGATCATTCAGTAGTAATATTAACCTGTAGGGAGATCATTCAGTAGTAATATTAACCTGTAGGGAGATCGTTCAGTAGTAATATTAACCTGTAGGGAGATCGTTCAGTAAAAATATGAACCTGTAGGGAGATCATTCAGTAGTAATATTAACCTGTAAGATCATTCAGTAGTAATATTAACATGTAGAGAGATCATTCAGTAGTAATATTAACCTGTAGGGAGATCATTCAGTAGTAATATTAACCTGTAGGGAGATCATTCAGTAGTAATATTAACCTGTAGGGAGATCATTCAGTAGTAATATTAACCTGTAGGGAGATCGTTCAGTAGTAATATTAACCTGTAGGGAGATCATTCAGTAGTAATATTAACCTGTAGAGCGATCATTCTGTAGTAATATTAACCTGTAGGGAGATCATTCAGTAGTAATATTAACCTGAAGGGAGATCGTTCAGTAGTAATATTAACCTGTAAGATCATTCAGTAGTAATATTAACCTGTAGAGAGATCATTCAGTAGCAATATTAACCTGTAGGGAGATCATTCAGTAGTAATATTAACCTGTAGGGAGATCATTCAGTAGTAATATTAACCTGTAGGGAGATCATTCATATATCACAGAGAAGACCAGCTCCTTCAACCCTTACCTTAACTGTCCAGAACCGTTACCCCAGGGTAAACAGGACCCTACACTGCTGCTAGCCGATCAAAATCACAGAATCACTGTCGATAAGAATTGTGTTGTATCTTGTCTACAGTGTTGTATGCATCAGCACCCTCCAGTGGTGACCAGAGATACATCAGGAAGTGGTTTATAAAAATACAGGGTAGCTGTGTGTCTCAGGGAGGTTGGCAGGGTGGCTGTGTGTATCAGGGAGGTTGGCAGGGTGGCTGTGTGTATCAGGGAGGTTGGCAGGGTGGCTGTGTGTATCAGGGAGGTTGGCAGGGTGGTTGTGTGTATCAGGGAGGTTGGCAGGGTGGCTGTGTGTATCAGGGAGGTTGGCAGGGTGGTTGTGTGTATCAGGGAGGTTGGCAGGGTGGCTGTGTGTCTCAGGGAGGTTGGCAGGGTGGCTGTGTGTCTCAGGGAGGTTGGCAGGGTGGCTGTGTGTATCAGGGAGGTTGGCAGGGTGGCTGTGTGTATCAGGGAGTTTGGCAGGGTGGTTGTGTGTCACAGGGAGGTTGGCAGGGTGGCTGTGTGTATCAGGGAGGTTGGCAGGGTGGTTGTGTGTCTCAGGGAGGTTGGCAGGGTGGCTGTGTGTCTTATGGGGGTTGGCAGGGTGGCTGTGTGTCACAGGGAGGTTGGCAGGGTGGCTGTGTGTCTTATGGAGGTTGGCAGGGTGGCTGTGTGTCTTATGGGGGTTGGCAGGGTGGCTGTGTGTCTTATGGAGGTTGGCAGGGTGGCTGTGTGTCTTATGGGGGTTGGCAGGGTGGCTGTGTGTCAAAGGGAGGTTGGCAGGGTGGCTGTGTGTCTTATGGGGGTTGGCAGGGTGGCTGTGTGTCTTATGGGGGTTGGCAGGGTGGCTGTGTGTCTTATGGGGGTTGGCAGGGTGGTTGTGTGTATCAGGGAGGTTGGCAGGGTGGCTGTGTGTCTCAGGGAGGTTGGCAGGGTGGCTGTGTGTCTCAGGGAGGTTGGCAGGGTGGCTGTGTGTATCAGGGAGGTTGGCAGGGTGGCTGTGTGTCACAGGGAGGTTGGCAGGGTGGCTGTGTGTCTTATGGGGGTTGGCAGGGTGGCTGTGTGTCTTATGGGGGTTGGCAGGGTGGCTGTGTGTCACAGGGAGGTTGGCAGGGTGGCTGTGTGTCTTATGGGGGTTGGCAGGGTGGCTGTGTGTCTTATGGGGGTTGGCAGGGTGGCTGTGTGTTTTATGGAGGTTGGCAGGGTGGCTGTGTGTATCAGGGAGGTTGGCAGGGTGGCTGTGTGTCTTATGGGGGTTGGCAGGGTGGCTATGTGTCTCAGGGAGGTTGGCAGGGTGGCTGTGTGTCTTATGGGGGTTGGCAGGGTGGCTGTGTGTCTTATGGGGGTTGGCAGGGTGGTTGTGTGTATCAGGGAGGTTGGCAGGGTGGCTGTGTGTCTTATGGAGGTTGGCAGGGTGGCTGTGTGTCTTATGGGGGTTGGCAGGGTGGCTGTGTGTCTTATGGGGGTTGGCAGGGTGGCTGTGTGTCTCAGGGAGGTTGGCAGGGTGGCTGTGTGTCTCGGAGGTTGGCAGGGTGGCTGTGTGTCTCAGGGAGGTTGGCAGGGTGGTTGTGTGTATCAGGGAGGTTGGCAGGGTGGCTGTGTGTATCAGGGAGGTTGGCAGGGTGGTTGTGTGTATCAGGGAGGTTGGCAGGGTGGCTGTGTGTCTCAGGGAGGTTGGCAGGGTGGCTGTGTGTCTCAGGGAGGTTGGCAGGGTGGCTGTGTGTATCAGGGAGGTTGGCAGGGTGGCTGTGTGTATCAGGGAGTTTGGCAGGGTGGTTGTGTGTCACAGGGAGGTTGGCAGGGTGGTTGTGTGTATCAGGGAGGTTGGCAGGGTGGCTGTGTGTCTCAGGGAGGTTGGCAGGGTGGCTGTGTGTCTCAGGGAGGTTGGCAGGGTGGCTGTGTGTATCAGGGAGGTTGGCAGGGTGGCTGTGTGTCACAGGGAGGTTGGCAGGGTGGCTGTGTGTCTTATGGGGGTTGGCAGGGTGGCTGTGTGTCTTATGGGGGTTGGCAGGGTGGCTGTGTGTCACAGGGAGGTTGGCAGGGTGGCTGTGTGTCTTATGGGGGTTGGCAGGGTGGCTGTGTGTCACAGGGAGGTTGGCAGGGTGGCTGTGTGTCTTATGGAGGTTGGCAGGGTGGCTGTGTGTCTTATGGGGGTTGGCAGGGTGGCTGTGTGTCTTATGGAGTTTGGCAGGGTGGCTGTGTGTCTTATGGGGGTTGGCAGGGTGGCTGTGTGTCACAGGGAGGTTGGCAGGGTGGCTGTGTGTCTTATGGGGGTTGGCAGGGTGGCTGTGTGTCTTATGGGGGTTTGCAGGGTGGCTGTGTGTCTTATGGAGGTTGGCAGGGTGGCTGTGTGTATCAGGGAGGTTGGCAGGGTGGCTGTGTGTCTTATGGGGGTTGGCAGGGTGGCTATGTGTCTCAGGGAGGTTGGCAGGGTGGCTGTGTGTCTTATGGGGGTTGGCAGGGTGGCTGTGTGTCTTATGGGGGTTGGCAGGGTGGCTGTGTGTCTCAGGGAGGTTGGCAGGGTGGCTGTGTGTCTCGGAGGTTGGAAGGGTGGCTGTGTGTCTCAGGGAGGTTGGCAGGGTGGTTGTGTGTATCAGGGAGGTTGGCAGGGTGGCTGTGTGTATCAGGGAGGTTGGCAGGGTGGTTGTGTGTATCAGGGAGGTTGGCAGGGTGGCTGTGTGTCTCAGGGAGGTTGGCAGGGTGGTTGTGTGTATCAAGGAGGTTGGCAGGGTGGCTGTGTGTCTCAGGGAGGTTGGCAGGGTGGCTGTGTGTCTTATGGAGGTTGGCAGGGTGGCTGTGTGTCTTATGGAGGTTGGCAGGGTGGCTGTGTGTCTCAGGGAGGTTGGCAGGGTGGCTATGTGTCTCAGGGAGGTTGGCAGGGTGGCTGTGTGTCTCAGGGAGGTTGGCAGGGTGGCTGTGTGTCTTATGGGGGTTGGCAGGGTGGCTGTGTGTCTTATGGGGGTTGGCAGGGTGGCTGTGTGTCTCAGGGAGGTTGGCAGGGTGGCTGTGTGTCTCAGGGAGGTTGGCAGGGTGGCTGTGTGTCTTATGGGAGTTGGCAGGGTGGCTGTGTGTCTTATGGGAGTTGGCAGGGTGGCTGTGTGTCTCAGGGAGGTTGGCAGGGTGGCTGTGTGTCACAGGGAGGTTGGCAGGCTGGCTGTGTGTCTCAGGGAGGTTGGCAGGGTGGCTGTGTGTCACAGGCAGGTTGGCAGGCTGGCTGTGTGTATCAGGGAGGTTGGCAGGGTGGCTGTGTGTCACAGGGAGGTTGGCAGGGTGGCTGTGTGTCTCAGGGAGGTTGGCAGGGTGGCTGTGTGTCTCAGGGAGGTTGGCAGGGTGGCTGTGTGTCTTATGGGGGTTGGCAGGGTGGCTATGTGTCTCAGGGAGGTTGTCAGGGTGGCTGTGTGTCTTATGGGGGTTGGCAGGGTGGCTGTGTGTCTTATGGGGGTTGGCAGGGTGGCTGTGTGTCTCAGGGAGGTTGGCAGGGTGGCTGTGTGTCTCGGAGGTTGGAAGGGTGGCTGTGTGTCTCAGGGAGGTTGGCAGGGTGGTTGTGTGTATCAGGGAGGTTGGCAGGGTGGCTGTGTGTATCAGGGAGGTTGGCAGGGTGGTTGTGTGTATCAGGGAGGTTGGCAGGGTGGCTGTGTGTCTCAGGGAGGTTGGCAGGGTGGTTGTGTGTATCAAGGAGGTTGGCAGGGTGGCTGTGTGTCTCAGGGAGGTTGGCAGGGTGGCTGTGTGTCTTATGGAGGTTGGCAGGGTGGCTGTGTGTCTTATGGAGGTTGGCAGGGTGGCTGTGTGTCTCAGGGAGGTTGGCAGGGTGGCTATGTGTTTCAGGGAGGTTGGCAGGGTGGCTGTGTGTCTCAGGGAGGTTGGCAGGGTGGCTGTGTGTCTTATGGGGGTTGGCAGGGTGGCTGTGTGTCTTATGGGGGTTGGCAGGGTGGCTGTGTGTCTCAGGGAGGTTGGCAGGGTGGCTGTGTGTCTCAGGGAGGTTGGCAGGGTGGCTGTGTGTCTTATGGGAGTTGGCAGGGTGGCTGTGTGTCTTATGGGAGTTGGCAGGGTGGCTGTGTGTCTCAGGGAGGTTGGCAGGGTGGCTGTGTGTCACAGGGAGGTTGGCAGGCTGGCTGTGTGTCTCAGGGAGGTTGGCAGGGTGGCTGTGTGTCACAGGGAGGTTGGCAGGCTGGCTGTGTGTATCAGGGAGGTTGGCAGGGTGGCTGTGTGTCACAGGGAGGTTGGCAGGGTGGCTGTGTGTCTCAGGGAGGTTGGCAGGGTGGCTGTGTGTCTCAGGGAGGTTGGCAGGGTGGCTGTGTGTCTTATGGGGGTTGGCAGGGTGGCTGTGTGTCACAGGGAGGTTGGCAGGGTGGCTGTGTGTCTCAGGGAGGTTGGCAGGGTGGCTGTGTGTCTTATGGAGGTTGGCAGGGTGGCTGTGTGTCAAAGGGAGGTTGACAGGGTGGCTGTGTATCTCAGGGAGGTTGGCAGGGTGGCTGTGTGTCTCAGGGAGGTTGGCAGGGTGGCTGTGTGTCTTAGGGAGGTTGGCAGGGTGGCTGTGTGTCTTATGGAGGTTGGCAGGGTGGCTGTGTGTCTTATGGGGGTTGGCAGGGTGGCTGTGTGTCTTATGGAGGTTGGCAGGGTGGCTGTGTGTCTTATGGAGGTTGGCAGGGTGGCTGTGTGTCTTATGGGGGTTGGCAGGGTGGCTGTGTGTCTTATGGAGGTTGGCAGGGTGGCTGTGTGTCTTATGGGGGTTGGCAGGGTGGCTGTGTGTCTTATGGGGGTTGGCAGGGTGGCTGTGTGTCTCAGGGAGGTTGGCAGGGTGGCTGTGTGTCTTATGGGGGTTGGCAGGGTGGCTGTGTGTATCAGGGAGGTTGGCAGGGTGGCTGTGTGTCTTATGGGGGTTGGCAGGGTGGCTGTGTGTCTTATGGAGGTTGGCAGGGTGGCTGTGTGTCTTATGGGGGTTGGCAGGGTGGCTGTGTGTCTTATGGGGTTGGCAGGGTGGCTGTGTGTCTTATGGAGGTTGGCAGGGTGGCTGTGTTCAGGGTCTTTGTATCAGGAGGTTGGCAGGGTGGCTGTGTGTCTTATGGGGGTTGGCAGGGTGGCTGTGTGTCTTATGGGGGTTGGCAGGGTGGCTGTGTGTATCAGGGAGGTTGGCAGGGTGGCTGTGTGTCTTATGGAGGTTGGCAGGGTGGCTGTGTGTCTTATGGGGGTTGGCAGGGTGGCTGTGTGTCTTATGGAGGTTGGCAGGGTGGCTGTGTGTCTTATGGGGGTTGACAGGGTGGCTGTGTGTCTTATGGGGGTTGGCAGGGTGGCTGTGTGTATCAGGGAGGTTGGCAGGGTGGCTGTGTGTCTTATGGGGGTTGACAGGGTGGCTGTGTGTCTTATGGGGGTTGGCAGGGTGGCTGTGTGTATCAGGGAGGTTGGCAGGGTGGCTGTGTGTCTTATGGAGGTTGGCAGGGTGGCTGTGTGTCTTATGGGGGTTGGCAGGGTGGCTGTGTGTCTTATGGAGGTTGGCAGGGTGGCTGTGTGTCTTATGGGGGTTGGCAGGGTGGCTGTGTGTCTCAGGGAGGTTGGCAGGGTGGCTGTGTGTATCAGGGAGGTTGGCAGGGTGGCTGTGTGTCTTATGGAGGTTGGCAGGGTGGCTGTGTGTCTTATGGAGGTTGGCAGGGTGGCTGTGTGTCTCAGGGAGGTTGGCAGGGTGGCTGTGTGTCTCAGGGAAGTTGGCAGGGTGGTTGTGTGTATCAGGGAGGTTGGCAGGGTGGCTGTGTGTCTTATGGAGGTTGGCAGGGTGGCTGTGTGTCTTATGGAGGTTGGCAGGGTGGCTGTGTGTCTCAGGGAGGTTGGCAGGGTGGCTGTGTGTCTTATGGAGGTTGGCAGGGTGGCTGTGTGTCTTATGGAGGTTGGCAGGGTGGCTGTGTGTCTCAGGGAGGTTGGCAGGGTGGCTGTGTGTCTCAGGGAGGTTGGCAGGGTGGCTGTGTGTCTTATGGAGGTTGGCAGGGTGGCTGTGTGTATCGGAGAAGTTGGCAAGGTGGCTGTGTGTCACAGGGAGGTTGGCAGGGTGGCTGTGTGTAACAGGGAGGTTGGCAGGGTGGCTGTGTGTCTTATGGAGGTTGGCAGGGTGGCTGTGTGTCTTATGGGGGTTGGCAGGGTGGCTGTGTGTCACAGGGAGGTTGGCAGGGTGGCTGTGTGTCTTATGGAGGTTGGCAGGGTGGCTGTGTGTCTCAGGGAGGTTGGCAGGGTGGCTGTGTGTCTTATGGAGGTTGGCAGGGTGGCTGTGTGTCTTATGGGGGTTGGCAGGGTGGCTGTGTGTCTTATAGAGATTGGCAGGGTGGCTGTGTGTATCAGGGAGGTTGGCAGGGTGGCTGTGTGTATCAGGGAGGTTGGCAGGGTGGCTGTGTGTCTTATGGAGGTTGGCAGGGTGGCTGTGTGTCACAGGGAGGTTGGCAGGGTGGCTGTGTGTGTTATAGAGATTGGCAGGGTGGCTGTGTGTATCAGGGAGGTTGGCAGGGTGGCTGTGTGTCTTATAGAGATTGGCAGGGTGGCTGTGTGTCTCAGGGAGGTTGGCAGGGTGGCTGTGTGTCTTATGGAGAATGGCAGGGTGGCTGTGTGTCACAGGGAGGTTGGCAGGGTGGCTGTGTGTCACAGGGAGGTTGGCAGGGTGGCTGTGTGTATCAGGGAGGTTGGCAGGGTGGCTGTGTGTCTTATGGGGGTTGGCAGGGTGGCTGTGTGTATCAGGGAGGTTGGCAGGGTGGCTGTGTGTATCAGGGAGGTTGGCAGGGTGGCTGTGTGTCTTATGGAGGTTGGCAGGGTGGCTGTGTGTCTCAGGGAGGTTGGCAGGGTGGCTGTGTGTCTTATGGGGGTTGGCAAGGTGGCTGTGTGCCTTATGGGGGTTGGCAGGGTGGCTGTGTGTCACAGGGAGGTTGGCAGGGTGGCTGTGTGTATCAGGGAGGTTGGCAGGGTGGCTGTGTGTATCAGGGAGGTTGGCAGGGTGGCTGTGTGTCTTATGGAGGTTGGCAGGGTGGCTGTGTGTCTTATGGGGGTTGGCAGGGTGGCTGTGTGTCTTATGGGGGTTGGCAGGGTGGCTGTGTGTCTCAGGGAGGTTGGCAGGGTGGCTGTGTGTCTTATGGAGGTTGGCAGGGTGGCTGTGTGTCTTATGGGGGTTGGCAGGGTGGCTGTGTGTCACAGGGAGGTTGGCAGGGTGGCTGTGTGTCTTATGGAGGTTGGCAGGGTGGCTGTGTGTCTTATGGGGGTTGGCAGGGTGGCTGTGTGTCTTATGGAGGTTGGCAGGGTGGCTGTGTGTCACAGGGAGGTTGGCAGGGTGGCTGTGTGTCTCAGGGAGGTTGGCAGGGTGGCTGTGTGTCTTATGGAGTTTGGCAGGGTGGCTGTGTGTCTTATGGAGGTTGGCAGGGTGGCTGTGTGTATCAGGGAGGTTGGCAGGGTGGCTGTGTGTATCAGGGAGGTTGGCAGGGTGGTTGTGTGTCTCAGGGAGGTTGGCAGGGTGGCTGTGTGTCTTATGGGGGTTGGCAGGGTGGCTGTGTGCCTTATGGGGGTTGGCAGGGTGGCTGTGTGTCACAGGGAGGTTGGCAGGGTGGCTGTGTGTATCAGGGAGGTTGGCAGGGTGGCTGTGTGTATCAGGGAGGTTGGCAGGGTGGCTGTGTGTCTTATGGAGGTTGGCAGGGTGGCTGTGTGTCTTATGGGGGTTGGCAGGGTGGCTGTGTGTCTTATGGGGGTTGGCAGGGTGGCTGTGTGTCTCAGGGAGGTTGGCAGGGTGGCTGTGTGTCTTATGGAGGTTGGCAGGGTGGCTGTGTGTCTTATGGGGGTTGGCAGGGTGGCTGTGTGTCACAGGGAGGTTGGCAGGGTGGCTGTGTGTCTTATGGAGGTTGGCAGGGTGGCTGTGTGTCTTATGGGGGTTGGCAGGGTGGCTGTGTGTCTTATGGAGGTTGGCAGGGTGGCTGTGTGTCACAGGGAGGTTGGCAGGGTGGCTGTGTGTCTCAGGGAGGTTGGCAGGGTGGCTGTGTGTCTTATGGAGTTTGGCAGGGTGGCTGTGTGTCTTATGGAGGTTGGCAGGGTGGCTGTGTGTATCAGGGAGGTTGGCAGGGTGGCTGTGTGTATCAGGGAGGTTGGCAGGGTGGTTGTGTGTCTTATGGAGGTTGGCAGGGTGGCTGTGTGTATCAGGGAGGTTGGCAGGGTGGCTGTGTGTCTTATGGGGGTTGGCAGGGTGGCTGTGTGTCACAGGGAGGTTGGCAGGGTGGCTGTGTGTCTTATGGAGGTTGGCAGGGTGGCTGTGTGTATCAGGGAGGTTGGCAGGGTGGCTGTGTGTCTTATGGGGGTTGGCAGGGTGGCTGTGTGTCACAGGGAGGTTGGCAGGGTGGCTGTGTGTCTTATGGAGGTTGGCAGGGTGGCTGTGTGTCTCAGGGAGGTTGGCAGGGTGGCTGTGTGTCTTATGGAGGTTGGCAGGGTGGCTGTGTGTCTTATGGGGGTTGGCAGGGTGGCTGTGTGTCTTATAGAGATTGGCAGGGTGGCTGTGTGTATCAGGGAGGTTGGCATGGTGGCTGTGTGTATCAGGGAGGTTGGCAGGGTGGCTGTGTGTCTTATGGAGGTTGGCAGGGTGGCTGTGTGTCACAGGGAGGTTGGCAGGGTGGCTGTGTGTCTTATAGAGATTGGCAGGGTGGCTGTGTGTATCAGGGAGGCTGGCAGGGTGGCTGTGTGTCTTATAGAGATTGGCAGGGTGGCTGTGTGTCTCAGGGAGGTTGGCAGGGTGGCTGTGTGTCTTATGGAGGTTGGCAGGGTGGCTGTGTGTCACAGGGAGGTTGGCAGGGTGGCTGTGTGTCACAGGGAGGTTGGCAGGGTGGCTGTGTGTATCAGGGAGGTTGGCAGGGTGGCTGTGTGTCTTATGGGGGTTGGCAGGGTGGCTGTGTGTATCAGGGAGGTTGGCAGGGTGGCTGTGTGTA
Source organism: Salmo salar (assembly GCF_905237065.1). Taxonomy (NCBI): domain Eukaryota; kingdom Metazoa; phylum Chordata; class Actinopteri; order Salmoniformes; family Salmonidae; genus Salmo; species Salmo salar. The sequence continues at coordinate 15,003,619 of NC_059443.1, forward strand.
TCAGGGAGGTTGGCAGGGTGGCTGTGTGTCTTATGGAGGTTGGCAGGGTGGCTGTGTGTCTCAGGGAGGTTGGCAGGGTGGCTGTGTGTCTTATGGGGGTTGGCAGGGTGGCTGTGTGTCTTATGGGGGTTGGCAGGGTGGCTGTGTGTCACAGGGAGGTTGGCAGGGTGGCTGTGTGTATCAGGGAGGTTGGCAGGGTGGCTGTGTGTATCAGGGAGGTTGGCAGGGTGGCTGTGTGTCTTATGGAGGTTGGCAGGGTGGCTGTGTGTCTTATGGGGGTTGGCAGGGTGGCTGTGTGTCTTATGGGGGTTGGCAGGGTGGCTGTGTGTCTCAGGGAGGTTGGCAGGGTGGCTGTGTGTCTTATGGAGGTTGGCAGGGTGGCTGTGTGTCTTATTGGGGTTGGCAGGGTGGCTGTGTGTCACAGGGAGGTTGGCAGGGTGGCTGTGTGTCTTATGGAGGTTGGCAGGGTGGCTGTGTGTCTTATGGGGGTTGGCAGGGTGGCTGTGTGTCTTATGGAGGTTGGCAGGGTGGCTGTGTGTCTCAGGGAGGTTGGCAGGGTGGCTGTGTGTCTTATGGAGGTTGGCAGGGTGGCTGTGTGTATCAGGGAGGTTGGCAGGGTGGCTGTGTGTATCAGGGAGGTTGGCAGGGTGGCTGTGTGTCTTATGGAGATTGGCAGGGTGGCTGTGTGTATCAGGGAGGTTGGCAGGGTGGCTGTGTGTTTATGGGGGTTGGCAGGGTGGCTGTGTGTCACAGGGAGGTTGGCAGGGTGGCTGTGTGTCTTATGGAGGTTGGCAGGGTGGCTGTGTGTATCAGGGAGGTTGGCAGGGTGGCTGTGTGTCTTATGGGGGTTGGCAGGGTGGCTGTGTGTCACAGGGAGGTTGGCAGGTTGGCTGTGTGTATCAGGGAGGTTGGCAGGGTGGCTGTGTGTCTTATGGGGGTTGGCAGGGTGGCTGTGTGTCCTATGGGGGTTGGCAGGGTGGCTGTGTGTCTTATGGAGGTTGGCAGGGTGGCTGTGTGTCTCAGGGAGGTTGGCAGGGTGGCTGTGTGTCTTATGGGGGTTGGCAGGGTGGCTGTGTGTATCAGGGAGGTTGGCAGGGTGGCTGTGTGTATCAGGGAGGTTGACAGGGTGGCTGTGTGTCTTGTGGGGGTTGGCAGGGTGGCTGTGTGTATCAGGGAGGTTGGCAGGGTGGCTGTGTGTATCAGGGAGGTTGGCAGGGTGGCTGTGTGTCTTATGGAGGTTGGCAGGGTGGCTGTGTGTCTCAGGGAGGTTGGCAGGGTGGCTGTGTGTCTTATGGGGGTTGGCAGGGTGGCTGTGTGTCTTATGGGGGTTGGCAGGGTGGCTGTGTGTCACAGGGAGGTTGGCAGGGTGGCTGTGTGTATCAGGGAGGTTGGCAGGGTGGCTGTGTGTATCAGGGAGGTTGGCAGGGTGGCTGTGTGTCTTATGGAGGTTGGCAGGGTGGCTGTGTGTCTTATGGGGGTTGGCAGGGTGGCTGTGTGTCTTATGGGGGTTGGCAGGGTGGCTGTGTGTCTCAGGGAGGTTGGCAGGGTGGCTGTGTGTCTTATGGAGGTTGGCAGGGTGGCTGTGTGTCTTATTGGGGTTGGCAGGGTGGCTGTGTGTCACAGGGAGGTTGGCAGGGTTGCTGTGTGTCTTCTGGAGGTTGGCAGGGTGGCTGTGTGTCTTATGGGGGTTGGCAGGGTGGCTGTGTGTCTTATGGAGGTTGGCAGGGTGGCTGTGTGTCACAGGGAGGTTGGCAGGGTGGCTGTGTGTCTCAGGGAGGTTGGCAGGGTGGCTGTGTGTCTTATGGAGGTTGGCAGGGTGGCTGTGTGTCTTATGGAGGTTGGCAGGGTGGCTGTGTGTCTCAGGGAGGTTGGCAGGGTGGCTGTGTGTATCAGGGAGGTTGGCAGGGTGGCTGTGTGTCTTATGGAGGTTGGCAGGGTGGCTGTGTGCCTTATGGGGGTTGGCAGGGTGGCTGTGTGTCACAGGGAGGTTGGCAGGGTGGCTGTGTGTATCAGGGAGGTTGGCAGGGTGGCTGTGTGTATCAGGGAGGTTGGCAGGGTGGCTGTGTGTCTTATGGAGGTTGGCAGGGTGGCTGTGTGTCTTATGGGGGTTGGCAGGGTGGCTGTGTGTCACAGGGAGGTTGGCAGGGTGGCTGTGTGTATCAGGGAGGTTGGCAGGGTGGCTGTGTGTATCAGGGAGGTTGGCAGGGTGGCTGTGTGTCTTATGGAGGTTGGCAGGGTGGCTGTGTGTCTTATGGGGGTTGGCAGGGTGGCTGTGTGTCTTATGGGGGTTGGCAGGGTGGCTGTGTGTCTCAGGGAGGTTGGCAGGGTGGCTGTGTGTCTTATGGAGGTTGGCAGGGTGGCTGTGTGTCTTATGGGGGTTGGCAGGGTGGCTGTGTGTCTTATGGGGGTTGGCAGGGTGGCTGTGTGTCTCAGGGAGGTTGGCAGGGTGGCTGTGTGTCTTATGGGGGTTGGCAGGGTGGCTGTGTGTATCAGGGAGGTTGGCAGGGTGGCTGTGTGTCTTATGGGGGTTGGCAGGGTGGCTGTGTGTCTTATGGAGGTTGGCAGGGTGGCTGTGTGTCTTATGGGGGTTGGCAGGGTGGCTGTGTGTCTTATGGGGGTTGGCAGGGTGGCTGTGTGTCTTATGGAGGTTGGCAGGGTGGCTGTGTGTCTTAGCAGGAGGTTGGCAGGGTGGCTGTGTGTCTTAGGGGGGTTGGCAGGGTGGCTGTGTGTCTTATGGGGGTTGGCAGGGTGGCTGTGTGTATCAGGAGGTTGGCAGGGTGGCTGTGTGTCTTATGGAGGTTGGCAGGGTGGCTGTGTGTCTTATGGGGGTTGGCAGGGTGGCTGTGTGTCTTATGGAGGTTGGCAGGGTGGCTGTGTGTCTTATGGGGGTTGACAGGGTGGCTGTGTGTCTTAGGGGAGGTTGGCAGGGTGGCTGTGTGTATCAGGGAGGTTGGCAGGGTGGCTGTGTGTCTTATGGAGGTTGGCAGGGTGGCTGTGTGTCTCAGGGAGGTTGGCAGGGTGGCTGTGTGTCTTATGGAGGTTGGCAGGGTGGCTGTGTGTCTTATGGGGGTTGGAAGGGTGGCTGTGTGTCTTATGGAGGTTGGCAGGGTGGCTGTGTGTCTTATGGGGGTTGACAGGGTGGCTGTGTGTCTTATGGGGGTTGGCAGGGTGGCTGTGTGTATCAGGGAGGTTGGCAGGGTGGCTGTGTGTCTTATGGAGGTTGGCAGGGTGGCTGTGTGTCTTATGGGGGTTGGCAGGGTGGCTGTGTGTCTTATGGAGGTTGGCAGGGTGGCTGTGTGTCTTATGGGGGGTTGGCAGGGTGGCTGTGTGTCTCAGGGAGGTTGGCAGGGTGGCTGTGTGTATCAGGGAGGTTGGCAGGGTGGCTGTGTGTCTTATGGAGGTTGGCAGGGTGGCTGTGTGTCTTATGGAGGTTGGCAGGGTGGCTGTGTGTCTCAGGGAGGTTGGCAGGGTGGCTGTGTGTCTCAGGGAGGTTGGCAGGGTGGCTGTGTGTATCAGGGAGGTTGGCAGGGTGGCTGTGTGTCTTATGGAGGTTGGCAGGGTGGCTGTGTGTCTTATGGAGGTTGGCAGGGTGGCTGTGTGTCTCAGGGAGGTTGGCAGGGTGGCTGTGTGTCTTATGGAGGTTGGCAGGGTGGCTGTGTGTCTTATGGAGGTTGGCAGGGTGGCTGTGTGTCTCAGGGAGGTTGGCAGGGTGGCTGTGTGTCTCAGGGGAGGTTGGCAGGGTGGCTGTGTGTCTTATGGAGGTTGGCAGGGTGGCTGTGTGTATCGGGGGAGGTTGGCAGGGTGGCTGTGTGTCACAGGGGAGGTTGGCAGGGTGGCTGTGTGTAACAGGGAGGTTGGCAGGGTGGCTGTGTGTCTTATGGAGGTTGGCAGGGTGGCTGTGTGTCTTATGGGGGTTGGCAGGGTGGCTGTGTGTCACAGGGAGGTTGGCAGGGTGGCTGTGTGTCTTATGGAGGTTGGCAGGGTGGCTGTGTGTCTCAGGGAGGTTGGCAGGGTGGCTGTGTGTCTTATGGAGGTTGGCAGGGTGGCTGTGTGTCTTATGGGGGTTGGCAGGGTGGCTGTGTGTCTTATAGAGATTGGCAGGGTGGCTGTGTGTATCAGGGAGGTTGGCAGGGTGGCTGTGTGTCTCAGGGAGGTTGGCAGGGTGGCTGTGTGTCTTATGGAGGTTGGCAGGGTGGCTGTGTGTCACAGGGAGGTTGGCAGGGTGGCTGTGTCTTATAGAGATTGGCAGGGTGGCTGTGTGTATCAGGGAGGTTGGCAGGGTGGCTGTGTGTCTTATAGAGGTTGGCAGGGTGGCTGTGTGTCTCAGGGAGGTTGGCAGGGTGGCTGTGTGTCTTATGGAGGTTGGCAGGGTGGCTGTGTGTCTCAGGGAGGTTGGCAGGGTGGCTGTGTGTCTTAGGAGGTTGGCAGGGTGGCTGTGTGTCTCATGGAGGTTGGCAGGGTGGCTGTGTGTATCAGGGAGGTTGGCAGGGTGGCTGTGTGTCTTATGGAGGTTGGCAGGGTGGCTGTGTGTCTCAGGGAGGTTGGCAGGGTGGCTGTGTGTCTTATGGGGGTTGGCAAGGTGGCTGTGTGCCTTATGGGGGTTGGCAGGGTGGCTGTGTGTCACAGGGAGGTTGGCAGGGTGGCTGTGTGTATCAGGGAGGTTGGCAGGGTGGCTGTGTGTATCAGGGAGGTTGGCAGGGTGGCTGTGTGTCTTATGGAGGTTGGCAGGGTGGCTGTGTGTCTTATGGGGGTTGGCAGGGTGGCTGTGTGTCTTATGGGGGTTGGCAGGGTGGCTGTGTGTCTCAGGGGAGGTTGGCAGGGTGGCTGTGTGTCTTATGGAGGTTGGCAGGGTGGCTGTGTGTCTTATGGGGGTTGGCAGGGTGGCTGTGTGTCACAGGGAGGTTGGCAGGGTGGCTGTGTGTCTTATGGAGGTTGGCAGGGTGGCTGTGTGTCTTATGGGGGTTGGCAGGGTGGCTGTGTGTCTTATGGAGGTTGGCAGGGTGGCTGTGTGTCACAGGGAGGTTGGCAGGGTGGCTGTGTGTCTCAGGGAGGTTGGCAGGGTGGCTGTGTGTCTTATGGAGGTTGGCAGGGTGGCTGTGTGTCTTATGGAGGTTGGCAGGGTGGCTGTGTGTCATCAGGGAGGTTGGCAGGGTGGCTGTGTGTATCAGGGAGGTTGGCAGGGTGGCTGTGTGTCTCAGGGAGGTTGGCAGGGTGGCTGTGTGTCTTATGGGGGTTGGCAGGGTGGCTGTGTGTCTTATGGAGGTTGGCAGGGTGGCTGTGTGTCTTAGGGAGGTTGGCAGGGTGGCTGTGTGTATCAGGGAGGTTGGCAGGGTGGCTGTGTGTCTTATGGAGGTTGGCAGGGTGGCTGTGTGTCTTAGGGGGGTTGGCAGGGTGGCTGTGTGTCTTATGGAGGTTGGCAGGGTGGCTGTGTGTCTCAGGGGGGTTGGCAGGGTGGCTGTGTGTCTTATGGAGGTTGGCAGGGTGGCTGTGTGTCTTATGGAGGTTGGCAGGGTGGCTGTGTGTCACAGGGAGGTTGGCAGGGTGGCTGTGTGTCTTATGGAGGTTGGCAGGGTGGCTGTGTGTCTTATGGAGGTTGGCAGGGTGGCTGTGTGTCTTATGGAGGTTGGCAGGGTGGCTGTGTGTCACAGGGAGGTTGGCAGGGTGGCTGTGTGTCTCAGGGAGGTTGGCAGGGTGGCTGTGTGTCTTATGGAGGTTGGCAGGGTGGCTGTGTGTCTTATGGAGGTTGGCAGGGTGGCTGTGTGTCTCAGGGGAGGTTGGCAGGGTGGCTGTGTGTCTCAGGGAGGTTGGCAGGGTGGCTGTGTGTCTTATGGAGGTTGGCAGGGTGGCTGTGTGTATCAGGAGGTTGGCAGGGTGGCTGTGTCTTATGGAGGTGGCTGTGTGTCACCAGGGAGGTTGGCAGGGTGGCTGTGTGTCTTATGGAGGTTGGCAGGGTGGCTGTGTGTATCAGGGAGGTTGGCAGGGTGGCTGTGTGTCTTATGGGGGTTGGCAGGGTGGCTGTGTGTCTCAGGGAGGTTGGCAGGGTGGCTGTGTGTCTTATGGAGGTTGGCAGGGTGGCTGTGTGTCTCAGGGAGGTTGGCAGGGTGGCTGTGTGTCTTATGGAGGTTGGCAGGGTGGCTGTGTGTCTTATGGGAGGTTGGCAGGGTGGCTGTGTGTCTTAGGGAGGTTGGCAGGGTGGCTGTGTGTCTTATGGAGGTTGGCAGGGTGGCTGTGTGTCACAGGGAGGTTGGCAGGGTGGCTGTGTGTCTTATGGAGATTGGCAGGGTGGCTGTGTGTATCAGGGAGGTTGGCAGGGTGGCTGTGTGTCTTATGGAGATTGGCAGGGTGGCTGTGTGTCTCAGGGAGGTTGGCAGGGTGGCTGTGTGTCTTATGGAGGTTGGCAGGGTGGCTGTGTGTCACAGGGAGGTTGGCAGGGTGGCTGTGTGTCTCATGGAGGTTGGCAGGGTGGCTGTGTGTCTCAGGGAGGTTGGCAGGGTGGCTGTGTGTCTTATGGGAGGTTGGCAGGGTGGCTGTGTGTCATCAGGGAGGTTGGCAGGGTGGCTGTGTGTCTTATGGAGGTTGGCAGGGTGGCTGTGTGTCTTAGGGAGGTTGGCAGGGTGGCTGTGTGTCTTATGGGGGTTGGCAGGGTGGCTGTGTGTCTTATGGGGTTGGCAGGGTGGCTGTGTGCAGGTTCTTGTGTATCAGGGAGGTTGGCAGGGTGGCTGTGTGTCTTATGGAGGTTGGCAGGGTGGCTGTGTGTCTTATGGGGGTTGGCAGGGTGGCTGTGTGTCTTATGGGGGTTGGCAGGGTGGCTGTGTGTCTCAGGGAGGTTGGCAGGGTGGCTGTGTGTCTTATGGAGGTTGGCAGGGTGGCTGTGTGTCTTATTGGGGTTGGCAGGGTGGCTGTGTGTATCAGGGAGGTTGGCAGGGTGGCTGTGTGTCTTATGGAGGTTGGCAGGGTGGCTGTGTGTCTTATGGGGTTGGCAGGGTGGCTGTGTGTCTTATGGAGGTTGGCAGGGTGGCTGTGTGTCTCAGGGAGGTTGGCAGGGTGGCTGTGTGTTATCAGGGAGGTTGGCAGGGTGGCTGTGTGTCTTATGGAGGTTGGCAGGGTGGCTGTGTGTCTCAGGGAGGTTGGCAGGGTGGCTGTGTGTCTTATGGGGGTTGGCAGGGTGGCTGTGTGTCACAGGGAGGTTGGCAGGGTGGCTGTGTGTCTTATGGAGGTTGGCAGGGTGGCTGTGTGTATCAGGGAGGTTGGCAGGGTGGCTGTGTGTCTTATGGGGGTTGGCAGGGTGGCTGTGTGTCACAGGGAGGTTGGCAGGTTGGCTGTGTGTATCAGGGAGGTTGGCAGGGTGGCTGTGTGTCTTATGGGGGTTGGCAGGGTGGCTGTGTGTCCTATGGGGGTTGGCAGGGTGGCTGTGTGTCTTATGGAGGTTGGCAGGGTGGCTGTGTGTCTCAGGGAGGTTGGCAGGGTGGCTGTGTGTCTTATGGGGTTGGCAGGGTGGCTGTGTGTCTTATGGAGGTTGGCAGGGTGGCTGTGTGTCAGGGAGGTTGGCAGGGTGGCTGTGTGTATCAGGGAGGTTGACAGGGTGGCTGTGTGTCTTATGGGGGTTGGCAGGGTGGCTGTGTGTATCAGGGAGGTTGGCAGGGTGGCTGTGTGTATCAGGGAGGTTGGCAGGGTGGCTGTGTGTCTTATGGAGGTTGGCAGGGTGGCTGTGTGTCTCAGGGAGGTTGGCAGGGTGGCTGTGTGTCTTATGGGGGTTGGCAGGGTGGCTGTGTGTCTTATGGGAGGTTGGCAGGGTGGCTGTGTGTCACAGGAGGTTGGCAGGGTGGCTGTGTGTATCAGGGAGGTTGGCAGGGTGGCTGTGTGTCTTATGGAGGTTGGCAGGGTGGCTGTGTGTCTTATGGAGGTTGGCAGGGTGGCTGTGTGTCTTATGGGGGTTGGCAGGGTGGCTGTGTGTCTCAGGGAGGTTGGCAGGGTGGCTGTGTGTCTTATGGAGGTTGGCAGGGTGGCTGTGTGTCTTATGGAGGTTGGCAGGGTGGCTGTGTGTCACAGGGAGGTTGGCAGGGTTGCTGTGTGTCTCTGGAGGTTGGCAGGGTGGCTGTGTGTCTTATGGGGGTTGGCAGGGTGGCTGTGTGTCTTATGGAGGTTGGCAGGGTGGCTGTGTGTCACAGGGAGGTTGGCAGGGTGGCTGTGTGTCTCAGGGAGGTTGGCAGGGTGGCTGTGTGTCTTATGGAGGTTGGCAGGGTGGCTGTGTGTCTTATGGAGGTTGGCAGGGTGGCTGTGTGTCTCAGGGAGGTTGGCAGGGTGGCTGTGTGTCTCAGGGAGGTTGGCAGGGTGGCTGTGTGTCTTATGGAGGTTGGCAGGGTGGCTGTGTGTCTTATGGAGGTTGGCAGGGTGGCTGTGTGTATCAGGGAGGTTGGCAGGGTGGCTGTGTGTATCAGGGAGGTTGGCAGGGTGGCTGTGTGTCTTATGGAGGTTGGCAGGGTGGCTGTGTGTCTTATGGGGGTTGGCAGGGTGGCTGTGTGTCACAGGGAGGTTGGCAGGGTGGCTGTGTGTATCAGGGAGGTTGGCAGGGTGGCTGTGTGTATCAGGGAGGTTGGCAGGGTGCCTGTGTGTCTTATGGAGGTTGGCAGGGTGGCTGTGTGTCTTATGGGGGTTGGCAGGGTGGCTGTGTGTCTTATGGGGGTTGGCAGGGTGGCTGTGTGTCTCAGGGAGGTTGGCAGGGTGGCTGTGTGTCTTATGGAGGTTGGCAGGGTGGCTGTGTGTCTTATTGGGGTTGGCAGGGTGGCTGTGTGTCACAGGGAGGTTGGCAGGGTGGCTGTGTGTCTTCTGGAGGTTGGCAGGGTGGCTGTGTGTCTTATGGGGGTTGGCAGGGTGGCTGTGTGTCTTATGGAGGTTGGCAGGGTGGCTGTGTGTCACAGGGAGGTTGGCAGGGTGGCTGTGTGTCTCAGGGAGGTTGGCAGGGTGGCTGTGTGTCTTATGGAGGTTGGCAGGGTGGCTGTGTGTCTTATGGAGGTTGGCAGGGTGGCTGTGTGTCTCAGGGAGGTTGGCAGGGTGGCTGTGTGTATCAGGGAGGTTGGCAGGGTGGCTGTGTGTCTTATGGAGGTTGGCAGGGTGGCTGTGTGCCTTATGGGGGTTGGCAGGGTGGCTGTGTGTCACAGGGAGGTTGGCAGGGTGGCTGTGTGTATCAGGGAGGTTGGCAGGGTGGCTGTGTGTATCAGGGAGGTTGGCAGGGTGGCTGTGTGTCTTATGGAGGTTGGCAGGGTGGCTGTGTGTCTTATGGGGGTTGGCAGGGTGGCTGTGTGTCTTATGGGGGTTGGCAGGGTGGCTGTGTGTCTCAGGGAGGTTGGCAGGGTGGCTGTGTGTCTTATGGGGGTTGGCAGGGTGGCTGTGTGTCTCAGGGAGGTTGGCAGGGTGGCTGTGTGTCTTATGGAGGTTGGCAGGGTGGCTGTGTGTCTTATTGGGGTTGGCAGGGTGGCTGTGTGTCTTATGGAGGTTGGCAGGGTGGCTGTGTGTCTTATGGAGGTTGGCAGGGTGGCTGTGTGTCTCAAGGAGGTTGGCAGGGTGGCTGTGTGTCTTATGGGGGGTTGGCAGGGTGGCTGTGTGTCTTATGGAGGTTGGCAGGGTGGCTGTGTGTCACAGGGAGGTTGGCAGGGTGGCTGTGTGTCTCAGGGAGGTTGGCAGGGTGGCTGTGTGTCTTATGGAGGTTGGCAGGGTGGCTGTGTGTCTTATGGAGGTTGGCAGGGTGGCTGTGTGTCTCAGGGAGGTTGGCAGGGTGGCTGTGTGTCTCAGGGAGGTTGGCAGGGTGGCTGTGTGTCTTATGGAGGTTGGCAGGGTGGCTGTGTGCCTTATGGGGGGTTGGCAGGGTGGCTGTGTGTCACATGGAGGTTGGCAGGGTGGCTGTGTGTCTCAGGAGGTTGGCAGGGTGGCTGTGTGTATCAGGGAGGTTGGCAGGGTGGCTGTGTGTCTTATGGAGGTTGGCAGGGTGGCTGTGTGTCTTATGGGGGGTTGGCAGGGTGGCTGTGTGTCTTAGGGAGGTTGGCAGGGTGGCTGTGTGTCTTCAGGGAGGTTGGCAGGGTGGCTGTGTGTCTCAGGGAGGTTGGCAGGGTGGCTGTGTGTCTTATGGAGGTTGGCAGGGTGGCTGTGTGTCTTATGGAGGTTGGCAGGGTGGCTGTGTGTCTTATGGGAGGTTGGCAGGGTGGCTGTGTGTCTCAGGGAGGTTGGCAGGGTGGCTGTGTGTCTTATGGGGGTTGGCAGGGTGGCTGTGTGTCTTAGGGAGGTTGGCAGGGTGGCTGTGTGTCTCAGGGAGGTTGGCAGGGTGGCTGTGTGTCTTATGGAGGTTGGCAGGGTGGCTGTGTGTCTCAGGGAGGTTGGCAGGGTGGCTGTGTGTCTTATGGAGGTTGGCAGGGTGGCTGTGTGTCTCAGGGAGGTTGGCAGGGTGGCTGTGTGTCTTATGGAGGTTGGCAGGGTGGCTGTGTGTCTCAGGGAGGTTGGCAGGGTGGCTGTGTGTCTTATGGAGGTTGGCAGGGTGGCTGTGTGTCACAGGGAGGTTGGCAGGGTGGCTGTGTGTCTTATGGAGGTTGGCAGGGTGGCTGTGTGTCTTATGGAGGTTGGCAGGGTGGCTGTGTGTCTCAGGAGGTTGGCAGGGTGGCTGTGTGTCTTATGGAGGTTGGCAGGGTGGCTGTGTGTCTCAGGGAGGTTGGCAGGGTGGCTGTGTGTCTTATGGAGGTTGGCAGGGTGGCTGTGTGTCTCTAGGGAGGTTGGCAGGGTGGCTGTGTGTATTATGGAGGTTGGCAGGGTGGCTGTGTGTCTTAGGGAGGTTGGCAGGGTGGCTGTGTGTCTTATGGAGGTTGGCAGGGTGGCTGTGTGTCTTATGGAGGTTGGCAGGGTGGCTGTGTGTCTCAGGGGAGGTTGGCAGGGTGGCTGTGTGTCTTATGGAGGTTGGCAGGGTGGCTGTGTGTCTTATGGAGGTTGGCAGGGTGGCTGTGTGTCTTATGGAGGTTGGCAGGGTGGCTGTGTGTCTTATGGGGGTTGGCAGGGTGGCTGTGTGTCTCATGGAGGTTGGCAGGGTGGCTGTGTGTCTCAGGGAGGTTGGCAGGGTGGCTGTGTGTCTTATGGGGGTTGGCAGGGTGGCTGTGTGTCGTATCAGGGAGGTTGGCAGGGTGGCTGTGTGTCTTATGGAGGTTGGCAGGGTGGCTGTGTGTCTTATGGAGGTTGGCAGGGTGGCTGTGTGTCACAGGGAGGTTGGCAGGGTGGCTGTGTGTCTCAGGGAGGTTGGCAGGGTGGCTGTGTGTCTTATGGAGGTTGGCAGGGTGGCTGTGTGTCTTATGGAGGTTGGCAGGGTGGCTGTGTGTCTCAGGGAGGTTGGCAGGGTGGCTGTGTGTATCAGGGAGGTTGGCAGGGTGGCTGTGTGTCTTATGGAGGTTGGCAGGGTGGCTGTGTGCCTTATGGGGGTTGGCAGGGTGGCTGTGTGTCACAGGGAGGTTGGCAGGGTGGCTGTGTGTCTCAGGGAGGTTGGCAGGGTGGCTGTGTGTCTTAGGGAGGTTGGCAGGGTGGCTGTGTGTCTTATGGAGGTTGGCAGGGTGGCTGTGTGTCTTATGGGAGGTTGGCAGGGTGGCTGTGTGTCTCATGGAGGTTGGCAGGGTGGCTGTGTGTCTCAGGGAGGTTGGCAGGGTGGCTGTGTGTCTTATGGGGGTTGGCAGGGTGGCTGTGTGTCACAGGGAGGTTGGCAGGGTGGCTGTGTGTCTTATGGAGGTTGGCAGGGTGGCTGTGTGTCTTATGGAGGTTGGCAGGGTGGCTGTGTGTCTTATGGAGGTTGGCAGGGTGGCTGTGTGTCAGTGCAGTGTGTCCAGGAGGTTGGCAGGGTGGCTGTGTGTCTTATGGAGGTTGGCAGGGTGGCTGTGTGTCTTAGGGAGGTTGGCAGGGTGGCTGTGTGTATCATGGAGGTTGGCAGGGTGGCTGTGTGTCTCAGGGAGGTTGGCAGGGTGGCTGTGTGTCTTATGGAGGTTGGCAGGGTGGCTGTGTGTATCAGGGAGGTTGGCAGGGTGGCTGTGTGTCTTATGGAGGTTGGCAGGGTGGCTGTGTGTCTCATGGGAGGTTGGCAGGGTGGCTGTGTGTCTTATGGGGGTTGGCAGGGTGGCTGTGTGTCTCAGGGAGGTTGGCAGGGTGGCTGTGTGTCTTATGGAGGTTGGCAGGGTGGCTGTGTGTCTCAGGGAGGTTGGCAGGGTGGCTGTGTGTCTTATGGAGGTTGGCAGGGTGGCTGTGTGTCTTATGGGGGTTGGCAGGGTGGCTGTGTGTCTTATAGAGGTTGGCAGGGTGGCTGTGTGTATCAGGGAGGTTGGCAGGGTGGCTGTGTGTATCAGGGAGGTTGGCAGGGTGGCTGTGTGTCTTATGGAGGTTGGCAGGGTGGCTGTGTGTCACAGGGAGGTTGGCAGGGTGGCTGTGTGTCTTATCAGGGAGGTTGGCAGGGTGGCTGTGTGTCTTATGAGATTGGCAGGGTGGCTGTGTGTCTCAGGGAGGTTGGCAGGGTGGCTGTGTGTCTTATGGAGGTTGGCAGGGTGGCTGTGTGTCACAGGGAGGTTGGCAGGGTGGCTGTGTGTCACAGGGAGGTTGGCAGGGTGGCTGTGTGTATCAGGAGGTTGGCAGGGTGGCTGTGTGTCTTATGGGGGTTGGCAGGGTGGCTGTGTGTATCAGGAGGTTGGCAGGGTGGCTGTGTGTATCAGGGAGGTTGGCAGGGTGGCTGTGTGTCTTATGGAGGTTGGCAGGGTGGCTGTGTGTCTCAGGGAGGTTGGCAGGGTGGCTGTGTGTCTTATGGGGGTTGGCAGGGTGGCTGTGTGTCTTATGGGGGTTGGCAGGGTGGCTGTGTGTCACAGGGAGGTTGGCAGGGTGGCTGTGTGTATCAGGGAGGTTGGCAGGGTGGCTGTGTGTCTTATGGAGGTTGGCAGGGTGGCTGTGTGTCTTATGGGGGTTGGCAGGGTGGCTGTGTGTCTTATGGGGTTGGCAGGGTGGCTGTGTGTCTTATGGGGAGGTTGGCAGGGTGGCTGTGTGTCTTATGGGGGTTGGCAGGGTGGCTGTGTGTCACAGGGAGGTTGGCAGGGTGGCTGTGTGTCTTATGGAGGTTGGCAGGGTGGCTGTGTGTCTTATGGGGGTTGGCAGGGTGGCTGTGTGTCTTATGGAGGTTGGCAGGGTGGCTGTGTGTCACAGGGAGGTTGGCAGGGTGGCTGTGTGTCTCAGGGAGGTTGGCAGGGTGGCTGTGTGTCTTATGGAGGTTGGCAGGGTGGCTGTGTGTCTTATGGAGGTTGGCAGGGTGGCTGTGTGTATCAGGGAGGTTGGCAGGGTGGCTGTGTGTATCAGGGAGGTTGGCAGGGTGGCTGTGTGTCTTAGGGAGATTGGCAGGGTGGCTGTGTGTCTCAGGAGGTTGGCAGGGTGGCTGTGTGTCTTATGGGGGTTGGCAGGGTGGCTGTGTGTCACAGGGAGGTTGGCAGGGTGGCTGTGTGTCTTATGGAGGTTGGCAGGGTGGCTGTGTGTCTCAGGGAGGTTGGCAGGGTGGCTGTGTGTCTTATGGGGGGTTGGCAGGGTGGCTGTGTGTCACAGGGAGGTTGGCAGGTTGGCTGTGTGTATCAGGGAGGTTGGCAGGGTGGCTGTGTGTCTTATGGGGGTTGGCAGGGTGGCTGTGTGTCCTATGGGGTTGGCAGGGTGGCTGTGTGTCTTATGGAGGTTGGCAGGGTGGCTGTGTGTCTCAGGGAGGTTGGCAGGGTGGCTGTGTGTCTTATGGAGGTTGGCAGGGTGGCTGTGTGTCTTATGGAGGTTGGCAGGGTGGCTGTGTGTAATCAGGGAGGTTGGCAGGGTGGCTGTGTGTCTCAGGGAGGTTGGCAGGGTGGCTGTGTGTCTTATGGGGGGTTGGCAGGGTGGCTGTGTGTATCAGGGAGGTTGGCAGGGTGGCTGTGTGTATCAGGAGGTTGGCAGGGTGGCTGTGTGTCTTATGGAGGTTGGCAGGGTGGCTGTGTGTCTTATGGGGGTTGGCAGGGTGGCTGTGTGTCTCAGGGAGGTTGGCAGGGTGGCTGTGTGTCTTATGGGGGTTGGCAGGGTGGCTGTGTGTCTTCAGGGAGGTTGGCAGGGTGGCTGTGTGTCTTATGGAGGTTGGCAGGGTGGCTGTGTGTCTCAGGGAGGTTGGCAGGGTGGCTGTGTGTCTTATGGAGGTTGGCAGGGTGGCTGTGTGTCTTATGGGGGTTGGCAGGGTGGCTGTGTGTCTTATGGAGGTTGGCAGGGTGGCTGTGTGTCACAGGGAGGTTGGCAGGGTGGCTGTGTGTCTCAGGGAGGTTGGCAGGGTGGCTGTGTGTCTTATGGAGGTTGGCAGGGTGGCTGTGTGTCTTATGGAGGTTGGCAGGGTGGCTGTGTGTATCAGGGAGGTTGGCAGGGTGGCTGTGTGTATCAGGGAGGTTGGCAGGGTGGCTGTGTGTCTTATGGAGATTGGCAGGGTGGCTGTGTGTCTCAGGGAGGTTGGCAGGGTGGCTGTGTGTCTTATGGGGTTGGCAGGGTGGCTGTGTGTCACAGGGAGGTTGGCAGGGTGGCTGTGTGTCTTATGGAGGTTGGCAGGGTGGCTGTGTGTATCAGGGAGGTTGGCAGGGTGGCTGTGTGTCTTATGGGGGTTGGCAGGGTGGCTGTGTGTCACAGGGAGGTTGGCAGGTTGGCTGTGTGTATTCAGGGAGGTTGGCAGGGTGGCTGTGTGTCTTATGGGGGTTGGCAGGGTGGCTGTGTGTCCTATGGGGGTTGGCAGGGTGGCTGTGTGTCTTATGGAGGTTGGCAGGGTGGCTGTGTGTCTCAGGGAGGTTGGCAGGGTGGCTGTGTGTCTTATGGGGGTTGGCAGGGTGGCTGTGTGTCTTATGGAGGTTGGCAGGGTGGCTGTGTGTCTCAGGGAGGTTGGCAGGGTGGCTGTGTGTCTCAGGGAGGTTGGCAGGGTGGCTGTGTGTCTTATGGGGGTTGGCAGGGTGGCTGTGTGTCTCAGGGAGGTTGGCAGGGTGGCTGTGTGTCATCAGGGAGGTTGGCAGGGTGGCTGTGTGTCTTATGGAGGTTGGCAGGGTGGCTGTGTGTCTCAGGGAGGTTGGCAGGGTGGCTGTGTGTCTTATGGGGGGTTGGCAGGGTGGCTGTGTGTCTTATGGGGGTTGGCAGGGTGGCTGTGTGTCTATAGGAGGTTGGCAGGGTGGCTGTGTGTCTCAGGGAGGTTGGCAGGGTGGCTGTGTGTCTTAGGGAGGTTGGCAGGGTGGCTGTGTGTCTTATGGGGGGTTGGCAGGGTGGCTGTGTGTCTTATGGGGGTTGGCAGGGTGGCTGTGTGTCTCAGGGAGGTTGGCAGGGTGGCTGTGTGTCACAGGGAGGTTGGCAGGGTGGCTGTGTGTCTCAGGGAGGTTGGCAGGGTGGCTGTGTGTCTTATGGAGGTTGGCAGGGTGGCTGTGTGTCTTATGGAGGTTGGCAGGGTGGCTGTGTGTATCAGGGAGGTTGGCAGGGTGGCTGTGTGTCTCAGGGAGGTTGGCAGGGTGGCTGTGTGTCTTATGGAGATTGGCAGGGTGGCTGTGTGTATCAGGGAGGTTGGCAGGGTGGCTGTGTGTTTATGGGGGTTGGCAGGGTGGCTGTGTGTCACAGGGAGGTTGGCAGGGTGGCTGTGTGTCTTATGGAGGTTGGCAGGGTGGCTGTGTGTCTTATGGAGGTTGGCAGGGTGGCTGTGTGTCACAGGGAGGTTGGCAGGGTGGCTGTGTGTATCAGGGAGGTTGGCAGGGTGGCTGTGTGTCTTATGGGGTTGGCAGGGTGGCTGTGTGTCCTATGGGGGTTGGCAGGGTGGCTGTGTGTCTTATGGAGGTTGGCAGGGTGGCTGTGTGTCACAGGGAGGTTGGCAGGGTGGCTGTGTGTCTTATGGGGGTTGGCAGGGTGGCTGTGTGTCTTATGGAGGTTGGCAGGGTGGCTGTGTGTATCAGGGAGGTTGGCAGGGTGGCTGTGTGTCTCAGGGAGGTTGGCAGGGTGGCTGTGTGTCTTATGGGGGTTGGCAGGGTGGCTGTGTGTCTTATGGAGGTTGGCAGGGTGGCTGTGTGTCATCAGGGAGGTTGGCAGGGTGGCTGTGTGTCTTATGGAGGTTGGCAGGGTGGCTGTGTGTCTCAGGGAGGTTGGCAGGGTGGCTGTGTGTCTTATGGGGGTTGGCAGGGTGGCTGTGTGTCTTATGGGGGTTGGCAGGGTGGCTGTGTGTCACAGGGAGGTTGGCAGGGTGGCTGTGTGTATCAGGGAGGTTGGCAGGGTGGCTGTGTGTCTTATGGAGGTTGGCAGGGTGGCTGTGTGTCTTATGGGGGTTGGCAGGGTGGCTGTGTGTCTTATGGGGGTTGGCAGGGTGGCTGTGTGTCTCAGGGAGGTTGGCAGGGTGGCTGTGTGTCTTATGGAGGTTGGCAGGGTGGCTGTGTGTCTTATGGGGGTTGGCAGGGTGGCTGTGTGTCACAGGGAGGTTGGCAGGGTTGCTGTGTGTCTTCGGGAGGTTGGCAGGGTGGCTGTGTGTCTTATGGGGGTTGGCAGGGTGGCTGTGTGTCTTATGGAGGTTGGCAGGGTGGCTGTGTGTCACAGGGAGGTTGGCAGGGTGGCTGTGTGTCTCAGGGAGGTTGGCAGGGTGGCTGTGTGTCTTATGGAGGTTGGCAGGGTGGCTGTGTGTCTTATGGAGGTTGGCAGGGTGGCTGTGTGTCTCAGGGAGGTTGGCAGGGTGGCTGTGTGTATCAGGGAGGTTGGCAGGGTGGCTGTGTGTCTTATGGAGGTTGGCAGGGTGGCTGTGTGCCTTATGGGGGTTGGCAGGGTGGCTGTGTGTCACAGGGAGGTTGGCAGGGTGGCTGTGTGTCTCAGGGAGGTTGGCAGGGTGGCTGTGTGTATCAGGAGGTTGGCAGGGTGGCTGTGTGTCTTATGGAGGTTGGCAGGGTGGCTGTGTGTCTTATGGGGGTTGGCAGGGTGGCTGTGTGTCACAGGGAGGTTGGCAGGGTGGCTGTGTGTATCAGGGAGGTTGGCAGGGTGGCTGTGTGTCTCATGGAGGTTGGCAGGGTGGCTGTGTGTCTTATGGAGGTTGGCAGGGTGGCTGTGTGTCTTATGGGGGTTGGCAGGGTGGCTGTGTGTCTTAGGGAGGTTGGCAGGGTGGCTGTGTGTCTTATGGAGGTTGGCAGGGTGGCTGTGTGTCTTATGGGGGTTGGCAGGGTGGCTGTGTGTCACAGGGAGGTTGGCAGGGTGGCTGTGTGTCTTATGGAGGTTGGCAGGGTGGCTGTGTGTCTTATGGGGGTTGGCAGGGTGGCTGTGTGTCTTATGGAGGTTGGCAGGGTGGCTGTGTGTCACAGGGAGGTTGGCAGGGTGGCTGTGTGTCTCAGGGAGGTTGGCAGGGTGGCTGTGTGTCTTATGGAGGTTGGCAGGGTGGCTGTGTGTCTTATGGAGGTTGGCAGGGTGGCTGTGTGTCTCAGGGAGGTTGGCAGGGTGGCTGTGTGTATCAGGGAGGTTGGCAGGGTGGCTGTGTGTCTTATGGAGGTTGGCAGGGTGGCTGTGTGCCTTATGGGGGTTGGCAGGGTGGCTGTGTGTCACAGGGAGGTTGGCAGGGTGGCTGTGTGTATCAGGGAGGTTGGCAGGGTGGCTGTGTGTATCAGGGAGGTTGGCAGGGTGGCTGTGTGTCTTATGGAGGTTGGCAGGGTGGCTGTGTGTCTTATGGGGGTTGGCAGGGTGGCTGTGTGTCTTATGGGGGTTGGCAGGGTGGCTGTGTGTCTCAGGGAGGTTGGCAGGGTGGCTGTGTGTCTTATGGGGGTTGGCAGGGTGGCTGTGTGTCTCAGGGAGGTTGGCAGGGTGGCTGTGTGTCTTATGGAGGTTGGCAGGGTGGCTGTGTGTCTTATTGGGGTTGGCAGGGTGGCTGTGTGTCACAGGGAGGTTGGCAGGGTGGCTGTGTGTCTTATGGAGGTTGGCAGGGTGGCTGTGTGTCTTATGGGGGTTGGCAGGGTGGCTGTGTGTATCAGGGAGGTTGGCAGGGTGGCTGTGTGTCTTATGGGGGTTGGCAGGGTGGCTGTGTGTCTTATGGAGGTTGGCAGGGTGGCTGTGTGTCACAGGGAGGTTGGCAGGGTGGCTGTGTGTCTCAGGGAGGTTGGCAGGGTGGCTGTGTGTCTTATGGAGGTTGGCAGGGTGGCTGTGTGTCTTATGGAGGTTGGCAGGGTGGCTGTGTGTCTCAGGGAGGTTGGCAGGGTGGCTGTGTGTATCAGGGAGGTTGGCAGGGTGGCTGTGTGTCTTATGGAGGTTGGCAGGGTGGCTGTGTGCCTTATGGGGGTTGGCAGGGTGGCTGTGTGTCACAGGGAGGTTGGCAGGGTGGCTGTGTGTATCAGGGAGGTTGGCAGGGTGGCTGTGTGTATCAGGGAGGTTGGCAGGGTGGCTGTGTGTCTTATGGAGGTTGGCAGGGTGGCTGTGTGTCTTATGGGGGTTGGCAGGGTGGCTGTGTGTCTTATGGGGGTTGGCAGGGTGGCTGTGTGTCTCAGGGAGGTTGGCAGGGTGGCTGTGTGTCTCAGGGAGGTTGGCAGGGTGGCTGTGTGTCTTATGGGGGTTGGCAGGGTGGCTGTGTGTCACAGGGAGGTTGGCAGGGTGGCTGTGTGTCTTATGGAGGTTGGCAGGGTGGCTGTGTGTCTTATGGGGGTTGGCAGGGTGGCTGTGTGTCTTATGGAGGTTGGCAGGGTGGCTGTGTGTCACAGGGAGGTTGGCAGGGTGGCTGTGTGTCTCAGGGAGGTTGGCAGGGTGGCTGTGTGTCTTATGGAGGTTGGCAGGGTGGCTGTGTGTCTTATGGAGGTTGGCAGGGTGGCTGTGTGTATCAGGGGAGGTTGGCAGGGTGGCTGTGTGTATCAGGGAGGTTGGCAGGGTGGTTGTGTGTCTTATGGAGGTTGGCAGGGTGGCTGTGTGTATCAGGGAGGTTGGCAGGGTGGCTGTGTGTCTTATGGGGTTGGCAGGGTGGCTGTGTGTCACAGGGAGGTTGGCAGGGTGGCTGTGTGTCTTATGGAGGTTGGCAGGGTGGCTGTGTGTATCAGGGAGGTTGGCAGGGTGGCTGTGTGTCTTATGGGGGTTGGCAGGGTGGCTGTGTGTCACAGGGAGGTTGGCAGGGTGGCTGTGTGTCTTATGGAGGTTGGCAGGGTGGCTGTGTGTCTCAGGGAGGTTGGCAGGGTGGCTGTGTGTCTTATGGAGGTTGGCAGGGTGGCTGTGTGTCTTATGGGGGTTGGCAGGGTGGCTGTGTGTCTTATGGAGGTTGGCAGGGTGGCTGTGTGTATCAGGGAGGTTGGCAGGGTGGCTGTGTGTCTTATGGAGGTTGGCAGGGTGGCTGTGTGTCACAGGGAGGTTGGCAGGGTGGCTGTGTGTCTTATAGAGATTGGCAGGGTGGCTGTGTGTATCAGGGAGGTTGGCAGGGTGGCTGTGTGTATCAGGGAGGTTGGCAGGGTGGCTGTGTGTCTTATGGAGGTTGGCAGGGTGGCTGTGTGTCTTATGGGGGTTGGCAGGGTGGCTGTGTGTCTTATGGGGGTTGGCAGGGTGGCTGTGTGTCTCAGGGAGGTTGGCAGGGTGGCTGTGTGTCTTATGGGGGTTGGCAGGGTGGCTGTGTGTCTCAGGGAGGTTGGCAGGGTGGCTGTGTGTCTTATGGAGGTTGGCAGGGTGGCTGTGTGTCTTATTGGGGTTGGCAGGGTGGCTGTGTGTCACAGGGAGGTTGGCAGGGTGGCTGTGTGTCTTATGGAGGTGGCTGTGTGTCTTATGGGGGGTTGGCAGGGTGGCTGTGTGTCTTATGGAGGTTGGCAGGGTGGCTGTGTGTCTCATGGAGGTTGGCAGGGTGGCTGTGTGTCTCAGGGAGGTTGGCAGGGGTGGCTGTGTGTCTCAGGGAGGTTGGCAGGGTGGCTGTGTGTCTTATGGAGGTTGGCAGGGTGGCTGTGTGTCTTAGGGAGGTTGGCAGGGTGGCTGTGTGTCTCAGGGAGGTTGGCAGGGTGGCTGTGTGTCTTATGGAGGTTGGCAGGGTGGCTGTGTGCCTTATGGGGGTTGGCAGGGTGGCTGTGTGTCACAGGGAGGTTGGCAGGGTGGCTGTGTGTATCAGGGAGGTTGGCAGGGTGGCTGTGTGTATCAGGGAGGTTGGCAGGGTGGCTGTGTGTCTTATGGAGGTTGGCAGGGTGGCTGTGTGTCTTATGGGGGTTGGCAGGGTGGCTGTGTGTCTTATGGGGGTTGGCAGGGTGGCTGTGTGTCTCAGGGAGGTTGGCAGGGTGGCTGTGTGTCTTAGGGGGTTGGCAGGGTGGCTGTGTGTCACAGGGAGGTTGGCAGGGTGGCTGTGTGTCTTATGGAGGTTGGCAGGGTGGCTGTGTGTCTTATGGGGGTTGGCAGGGTGGCTGTGTGTCTTATGGAGGTTGGCAGGGTGGCTGTGTGTCACAGGGAGGTTGGCAGGGTGGCTGTGTGTCTCAGGGAGGTTGGCAGGGTGGCTGTGTGTCTTATGGAGTTTGGCAGGGTGGCTGTGTGTCTTATGGAGGTTGGCAGGGTGGCTGTGTGTATCAGGGAGGTTGGCAGGGTGGCTGTGTGTATCAGGGAGGTTGGCAGGGTGGTTGTGTGTCTTATGGAGGTTGGCAGGGTGGCTGTGTGTATCAGGGAGGTTGGCAGGGTGGCTGTGTGTCTTATGGGGGTTGGCAGGGTGGCTGTGTGTCACAGGGAGGTTGGCAGGGTGGCTGTGTGTCTTATGGAGGTTGGCAGGGTGGCTGTGTGTATCAGGGAGGTTGGCAGGGTGGCTGTGTGTCTTATGGGGGTTGGCAGGGTGGCTGTGTGTCACAGGGAGGTTGGCAGGGTGGCTGTGTGTCTTATGGAGGTTGGCAGGGTGGCTGTGTGTCTCAGGGAGGTTGGCAGGGTGGCTGTGTGTCTTATGGAGGTTGGCAGGGTGGCTGTGTGTCTTATGGGGGTTGGCAGGGTGGCTGTGTGTCTTATAGAGATTGGCAGGGTGGCTGTGTGTATCAGGGAGGTTGGCAGGGTGGCTGTGTGTATCAGGGAGGTTGGCAGGGTGGCTGTGTGTCTTATGGAGGTTGGCAGGGTGGCTGTGTGTCACAGGGAGGTTGGCAGGGTGGCTGTGTGTCTTATAGAGATTGGCAGGGTGGCTGTGTGTATCAGGGAGGTTGGCAGGGTGGCTGTGTGTCTTATAGAGATTGGCAGGGTGGCTGTGTGTCTCAGGGAGGTTGGCAGGGTGGCTGTGTGTCTTATGGAGGTTGGCAGGGTGGCTGTGTGTCACAGGGAGGTTGGCAGGGTGGCTGTGTGTCACAGGGAGGTTGGCAGGGTGGCTGTGTGTATCAGGGGAGGTTGGCAGGGTGGCTGTGTGTCTGATGGGGGTTGGCAGGGTGGCTGTGTGTATCAGGGAGGTTGGCAGGGTGGCTGTGTGTATCAGGGAGGTTGGCAGGGTGGCTGTGTGTCTTATGGAGGTTGGCAGGGTGGCTGTGTGTCTCAGGGAGGTTGGCAGGGTGGCTGTGTGTCTTATGGGGGTTGGCAGGGTGGCTGTGTGTCTTATGGGGGTTGGCAGGGTGGCTGTGTGTCACAGGGAGGTTGGCAGGGTGGCTGTGTGTATCAGGGAGGTTGGCAGGGTGGCTGTGTGTCTTATGGAGGTTGGCAGGGTGGCTGTGTGTCTTATGGGGGTTGGCAGGGTGGCTGTGTGTCTTATGGGGGTTGGCAGGGTGGCTGTGTGTCTCAGGGAGGTTGGCAGGGTGGCTGTGTGTCTTATGGAGGTTGGCAGGGTGGCTGTGTGTCTTATTGGGGTTGGCAGGGTGGCTGTGTGTCACAGGGAGGTTGGCAGGGTGGCTGTGTGTCTTATGGAGGTTGGCAGGGTGGCTGTGTGTCATATGGGGGTTGGCAGGGTGGCTGTGTGTCTTATGGAGGTTGGCAGGGTGGCTGTGTGTCACAGGGAGGTTGGCAGGGTGGCTGTGTGTCTCAGGGAGGTTGGCAGGGTGGCTGTGTGTCTTATGGAGGTTGGCAGGGTGGCTGTGTGTCTTATGGAGGTTGGCAGGGTGGCTGTGTGTATCAGGGAGGTTGGCAGGGTGGCTGTGTGTATCAGGGAGGTTGGCAGGGTGGCTGTGTGTCTTATGGAGATTGGCAGGGTGGCTGTGTGTATCAGGGAGGTTGGCAGGGTGGCTGTGTGTTTATGGGGGTTGGCAGGGTGGCTGTGTGTCACAGGGAGGTTGGCAGGGTGGCTGTGTGTCTTATGGAGGTTGGCAGGGTGGCTGTGTGTATCAGGGAGGTTGGCAGGGTGGCTGTGTGTCTTATGGGGGTTGGCAGGGTGGCTGTGTGTCACAGGGAGGTTGGCAGGTTGGCTGTGTGTATCAGGGAGGTTGGCAGGGTGGCTGTGTGTCTTATGGGGGTTGGCAGGGTGGCTGTGTGTCCTATGGGGGTTGGCAGGGTGGCTGTGTGTCTTATGGAGGTTGGCAGGGTGGCTGTGTGTCTCAGGGAGGTTGGCAGGGTGGCTGTGTGTCTTATGGGGGTTGGCAGGGTGGCTGTGTGTCTTATGGAGGTTGGCAGGGTGGCTGTGTGTATCAGGGAGGTTGGCAGGGTGGCTGTGTGTCTCAGGGAGGTTGGCAGGGTGGCTGTGTGTCTTATGGGGGTTGGCAGGGTGGCTGTGTGTATCAGGGAGGTTGGCAGGGTGGCTGTGTGTATCAGGGAGGTTGGCAGGGTGGCTGTGTGTCTTATGGAGGTTGGCAGGGTGGCTGTGTGTCTCAGGGAGGTTGGCAGGGTGGCTGTGTGTCTTATGGGGGTTGGCAGGGTGGCTGTGTGTCTTATGGGGGTTGGCAGGGTGGCTGTGTGTCACAGGGAGGTTGGCAGGGTGGCTGTGTGTATCAGGGAGGTTGGCAGGGTGGCTGTGTGTCTTATGGGGGTTGGCAGGGTGGCTGTGTGTCTTATGGGGGTTGGCAGGGTGGCTGTGTGTCTCAGGGAGGTTGGCAGGGTGGCTGTGTGTCTTATGGAGGTTGGCAGGGTGGCTGTGTGTCTTATTGGGGTTGGCAGGGTGGCTGTGTGTCACAGGGAGGTTGGCAGGGTGGCTGTGTGTCTTATGGAGGTTGGCAGGGTGGCTGTGTGTCTTATGGGGGTTGGCAGGGTGGCTGTGTGTCTTATGGAGGTTGGCAGGGTGGCTGTGTGTCACAGGGAGGTTGGCAGGGTGGCTGTGTGTCTTATGGAGGTTGGCAGGGTGGCTGTGTGTCTTATGGAGGTTGGCAGGGTGGCTGTGTGTCTATCAGGGAGGTTGGCAGGGTGGCTGTGTGTCTTAGGGAGGTTGGCAGGGTGGCTGTGTGTCTTATGGAGGTTGGCAGGGTGGCTGTGTGTTTATGGGGGTTGGCAGGGTGGCTGTGTGTCACAGGGAGGTTGGCAGGGTGGCTGTGTGTCTTATGGAGGTTGGCAGGGTGGCTGTGTGTATCAGGGAGGTTGGCAGGGTGGCTGTGTGTCTTATGGGGGTTGGCAGGGTGGCTGTGTGTCACAGGGAGGTTGGCAGGTTGGCTGTGTGTATCAGGGAGGTTGGCAGGGTGGCTGTGTGTCTTATGGGGGTTGGCAGGGTGGCTGTGTGTCCTATGGGGGTTGGCAGGGTGGCTGTGTGTCTTATGGAGGTTGGCAGGGTGGCTGTGTGTCTCAGGGAGGTTGGCAGGGTGGCTGTGTGTCTTATGGGGGTTGGCAGGGTGGCTGTGTGTCTTATGGAGGTTGGCAGGGTGGCTGTGTGTATCAGGGAGGTTGGCAGGGTGGCTGTGTGTCTCAGGGAGGTTGGCAGGGTGGCTGTGTGTCTTATGGAGGTTGGCAGGGTGGCTGTGTGTCTCAGGGAGGTTGGCAGGGTGGCTGTGTGTCTTATGGAGGTTGGCAGGGTGGCTGTGTGTCTCAGGGGGTTGGCAGGGTGGCTGTGTGTCTCATGGGGGGTTGGCAGGGTGGCTGTGTGTCTTAGGGGGGTTGGCAGGGTGGCTGTGTGTCACAGGGAGGTTGGCAGGGTGGCTGTGTGTCTTATCAGGAGGTTGGCAGGGTGGCTGTGTGTCTTATGGAGGTTGGCAGGGTGGCTGTGTGTCTTATGGGGGTTGGCAGGGTGGCTGTGTGTCTCAGGGAGGTTGGCAGGGTGGCTGTGTGTCACAGGGAGGTTGGCAGGGTGGCTGTGTGTCTCAGGGAGGTTGGCAGGGTGGCTGTGTGTCTTATGGAGGTTGGCAGGGTGGCTGTGTGTCTTATGGAGGTTGGCAGGGTGGCTGTGTGTATCAGGGAGGTTGGCAGGGTGGCTGTGTGTATCAGGGAGGTTGGCAGGGTGGCTGTGTGTCTTATGGAGATTGGCAGGGTGGCTGTGTGTATCAGGGAGGTTGGCAGGGTGGCTGTGTGTTTATGGGGGTTGGCAGGGTGGCTGTGTGTCACAGGGAGGTTGGCAGGGTGGCTGTGTGTCTTATGGAGGTTGGCAGGGTGGCTGTGTGTATCAGGGAGGTTGGCAGGGTGGCTGTGTGTCTTATGGGGGTTGGCAGGGTGGCTGTGTGTCACAGGGAGGTTGGCAGGTTGGCTGTGTGTATCAGGGAGGTTGGCAGGGTGGCTGTGTGTCTTATGGGGGTTGGCAGGGTGGCTGTGTGTCCTATGGGGGTTGGCAGGGTGGCTGTGTGTCTTATGGAGGTTGGCAGGGTGGCTGTGTGTCTCAGGGAGGTTGGCAGGGTGGCTGTGTGTCTTATGGGGGTTGGCAGGGTGGCTGTGTGTCTTATGGAGGTTGGCAGGGTGGCTGTGTGTATCAGGGAGGTTGGCAGGGTGGCTGTGTGTCTCAGGGAGGTTGGCAGGGTGGCTGTGTGTCTTATGGGGGTTGGCAGGGTGGCTGTGTGTATCAGGGAGGTTGGCAGGGTGGCTGTGTGTATCAGGGAGGTTGGCAGGGTGGCTGTGTGTCTTATGGAGGTTGGCAGGGTGGCTGTGTGTCTCAGGGAGGTTGGCAGGGTGGCTGTGTGTCTTATGGGGGGTTGGCAGGGTGGCTGTGTGTCATAGGGGGGTTGGCAGGGTGGCTGTGTGTCACAGGGAGGTTGGCAGGGTGGCTGTGTGTATCAGGGAGGTTGGCAGGGTGGCTGTGTGTCTTATGGAGGTTGGCAGGGTGGCTGTGTGTCTTATGGGGGTTGGCAGGGTGGCTGTGTGTCTTATGGGGGTTGGCAGGGTGGCTGTGTGTCTCAGGGAGGTTGGCAGGGTGGCTGTTTGTCTTATGGAGGTTGGCAGGGTGGCTGTGTGTCTTATTGGGGTTGGCAGGGTGGCTGTGTGTCACAGGGAGGTTGGCAGGGTGGCTGTGTGTCTTATGGAGGTTGGCAGGGTGGATGTGTGTCTTATGGGGGTTGGCAGGGTGGCTGTGTGTCTTATGGAGGTTGGCAGGGTGGCTGTGTGTCACAGGGAGGTTGGCAGGGTGGCTGTGTGTCTCAGGGAGGTTGGCAGGGTGGCTGTGTGTCTTATGGAGGTTGGCAGGGTGGCTGTGTGTCTTATGGAGGTTGGCAGGGTGGCTGTGTGTCTCAGGGAGGTTGGCAGGGTGGCTGTGTGTCTTATGGAGGTTGGCAGGGTGGCTGTGTGTATCAGGGAGGTTGGCAGGGTGGCTGTGTGTCTTATGGGGGTTGGCAGGGTGGCTGTGTGTCACAGGGAGGTTGGCAGGGTGGCTGTGTGTCTTATGGGGGTTGGCAGGGTGGCTGTGTGTCACAGGGAGGTTGGCAGGGTGCCTGTGTGTCTTATGGGGGTTGGCAGGGTGGCTGTGTGTATCAGGGAGGTTGGCAGGGTGGCTGTGTGTCTTATGGAGGTTGGCAGGGTGGCTGTGTGTCTTATGGGGGTTGGCAGGGTGGCTGTGTGTCTTATGGGGGTTGGCAGGGTGGCTGTGTGTCTCAGGGAGGTTGGCAGGGTGGCTGTTTGTCTTATGGAGGTTGGCAGGGTGGCTGTGTGTCTTATGGGGGTTGGCAAGGTGGCTGTGTGTCACAGGGAGGTTGGCAGGGTGGCTGTGTGTCTTATGGAGGTTGGCAGGGTGGCTGTGTGTCTTATGGGGGTTGGCAGGGTGGCTGTGTGTCTTATGGAGGTTGGCAGGGTGGCTGTGTGTCACAGGGAGGTTGGCAGGGTGGCTGTGTGTCTCAGGGAGGTTGGCAGGGTGGCTGTGTGTCTTATGGAGGTTGGCAGGGTGGCTGTGTGTCTTATGGAGGTTGGCAGGGTGGCTGTGTGTATCAGGGAGGTTGGCAGGGTGGCTGTGTGTATCAGGGAGGTTGGCAGGGTGGCTGTGTGTCTTATGGAGATTGGCAGGGTGGCTGTGTGTATCAGGGAGGTTGGCAGGGTGGCTGTGTGTTTATGGGGGTTGGCAGGGTGGCTGTGTGTCACAGGGAGGTTGGCAGGGTGGCTGTGTGTCTTATGGAGGTTGGCAGGGTGGCTGTGTGTATCAGGGAGGTTGGCAGGGTGGCTGTGTGTCTTATGGGGGTTGGCAGGGTGGCTGTGTGTCACAGGGAGGTTGGCAGGGTGGCTGTGTGTCTTATGGGGGTTGGCAGGGTGGCTGTGTGTCTTATGGCCAGGTTGGCAGGTTGGCTGTGTGTATCAGGGAGGTTGGCAGGGTGGCTGTGTGTCTTATGGGGGTTGGCAGGGTGGCTGTGTGTCCTATGGGGGTTGGCAGGGTGGCTGTGTGTCTTATGGAGGTTGGCAGGGTGGCTGTGTGTCTCAGGGAGGTTGGCAGGGTGGCTGTGTGTCTTATGGGGGTTGGCAGGGTGGCTGTGTGTCTTATGGAGGTTGGCAGGGTGGCTGTGTGTCTTATGGGGGTTGGCAGGGTGGCTGTGTGTCTTATGGAGGTTGGCAGGGTGGCTGTGTGTCACTGGGAGGTTGGCAGGGTGGCTGTGTGTCTCAGGGAGGTTGGCAGGGTGGCTGTGTGTCTTATGGAGGTTGGCAGGGTGGCTGTGTGTCTTATGGAGGTTGGCAGGGTGGCTGTGTGTATCAGGGAGGTTGGCAGGGTGGCTGTGTGTATCAGGGAGGTTGGCAGGGTGGCTGTGTGTCTTATGGAGATTGGCAGGGTGGCTGTGTGTATCAGGGAGGTTGGCAGGGTGGCTGTGTGTTTATGGGGGTTGGCAGGGTGGCTGTGTGTCACAGGGAGGTTGGCAGGGTGGCTGTGTGTCTTATGGAGGTTGGCAGGGTGGCTGTGTGTATCAGGGAGGTTGGCAGGGTGGCTGTGTGTCTTATGGGGGTTGGCAGGGTGGCTGTGTGTCACAGGGAGGTTGGCAGGTTGGCTGTGTGTATCAGGGAGGTTGGCAGGGTGGCTGTGTGTCTTATGGGGGTTGGCAGGGTGGCTGTGTGTCCTATGGGGGTTGGCAGGGTGGCTGTGTGTCTTATGGAGGTTGGCAGGGTGGCTGTGTGTCTCAGGGAGGTTGGCAGGGTGGCTGTGTGTCTTATGGGGGTTGGCAGGGTGGCTGTGTGTCTTATGGAGGTTGGCAGGGTGGCTGTGTGTATCAGGGAGGTTGGCAGGGTGGCTGTGTGTCTCAGGGAGGTTGGCAGGGTGGCTGTGTGTCTTATGGGGGTTGGCAGGGTGGCTGTGTGTATCAGGGAGGTTGGCAGGGTGGCTGTGTGTATCAGGGAGGTTGGCAGGGTGGCTGTGTGTGTTATGGAGGTTGGCAGGGTGGCTGTGTGTCTCAGGGAGGTTGGCAGGGTGGCTGTGTGTCTTATGGGGGTTGGCAGGGTGGCTGTGTGTCTTATGGGGGTTGGCAGGGTGGCTGTGTGTCACAGGGAGGTTGGCAGGGTGGCTGTGTGTATCAGGGAGGTTGGCAGGGTGGCTGTGTGTATCAGGGAGGTTGGCAGGGTGGCTGTGTGTCTTATGGAGGTTGGCAGGGTGGCTGTGTGTCTTATGGGGGTTGGCAGGGTGGCTGTGTGTCTTATGGGGGTTGGCAGGGTGGCTGTGTGTCTCAGGGAGGTTGGCAGGGTGGCTGTGTGTCTTATGGAGGTTGGCAGGGTGGCTGTGTGTCTTATTGGGGTTGGCAGGGTGGCTGTGTGTCACAGGGAGGTTGGCAGGGTGGCTGTGTGTCTTATGGAGGTTGGCAGGGTGGCTGTGTGTCTTATGGGGGTTGGCAGGGTGGCTGTGTGTCTTATGGAGGTTGGCAGGGTGGCTGTGTGTCACAGGGAGGTTGGCAGGGTGGCTGTGTGTCTCAGGGAGGTTGGCAGGGTGGCTGTGTGTCTTATGGAGGTTGGCAGGGTGGCTGTGTGTCTTATGGAGGTTGGCAGGGTGGCTGTGTGTCTCAGGGAGGTTGGCAGGGTGGCTGTGTGTATCAGGGAGGTTGGCAGGGTGGCTGTGTGTCTTATGGAGGTTGGCAGGGTGGCTGTGTGTATCAGGGAGGTTGGCAGGGTGGCTGTGTGTCTTATGGGGGTTGGCAGGGTGGCTGTGTGTCACAGGGAGGTTGGCAGGGTGGCTGTGTGTCTTATGGAGGTTGGCAGGGTGGCTGTGTGTATCAGGGAGGTTGGCAGGGTGGCTGTGTGTCTTATGGGGGTTGGCAGGGTGGCTGTGTGTCACAGGGAGGTTGGCAGGGTGCCTGTGTGTCTTATGGGGGTTGGCAGGGTGGCTGTGTGTATCAGGGAGGTTGGCAGGGTGGCTGTGTGTATCAGGGAGGTTGGCAGGGTGGCTGTGTGTATCAGGGAGGTTGGCAGGGTGGCTGTGTGTCTTATGGGGGTTGGCAGGGTGGCTGTGTGTCTCAGGGAGGTTGGCAGGGTGGCTGTGTGTCTTATGGGGGTTGGCAGGGTGGCTGTGTGTCTTATGGGGGTTGGCAAGGTGGCTGTGTGTCACAGGGAGGTTGGCAGGTTGGCTGTGTGTATCAGGGAGGTTGGCAGGGTGGCTGTGTGTCTTATGGGGGTTGGCAGGGTGGCTGTGTGTCCTATGGGGGTTGGCAGGGTGGCTGTGTGTCTTATGGAGGTTGGCAGGGTGGCTGTGTGTCTCAGGGAGGTTGGCAGGGTGGCTGTGTGTCTTATGGGGGTTGGCAGGGTGGCTGTGTGTCTTATGGAGGTTGGCAGGGTGGCTGTGTGTATCAGGGAGGTTGGCAGGGTGGCTGTGTGTCTCAGGGAGGTTGGCAGGGTGGCTGTGTGTCTTATGGGGGTTGGCAGGGTGGCTGTGTGTATCAGGGAGGTTGGCAGGGTGGCTGTGTGTATCAGGGAGGTTGGCAGGGTGGCTGTGTGTCTTATGGAGGTTGGCAGGGTGGCTGTGTGTCTCAGGGAGGTTGGCAGGGTGGCTGTGTGTCTTATGGGGGTTGGCAGGGTGGCTGTGTGTCTTATGGGGGTTGGCAGGGTGGCTGTGTGTCACAGGGAGGTTGGCAGGGTGGCTGTGTGTATCAGGGAGGTTGGCAGGGTGGCTGTGTGTATCAGGGAGGTTGGCAGGGTGGCTGTGTGTCTTATGGAGGTTGGCAGGGTGGCTGTGTGTCTTATGGGGGTTGGCAGGGTGGCTGTGTGTCTTATGGGGGTTGGCAGGGTGGCTGTGTGTCTCAGGGAGGTTGGCAGGGTGGCTGTGTGTCTTATGGAGGTTGGCAGGGTGGCTGTGTGTCTTATTGGGGTTGGCAGGGTGGCTGTGTGTCACAGGGAGGTTGGCAGGGTGGCTGTGTGTCTCAGGGAGGTTGGCAGGGTGGCTGTGTGTCTTATGGAGGTTGGCAGGGTGGCTGTGTGTCACAGGGAGGTTGGCAGGGTGGCTGTGTGTCTCAGGGAGGTTGGCAGGGTGGCTGTGTGTCTTATGGAGGTTGGCAGGGTGGCTGTGTGTCTTATGGAGGTTGGCAGGGTGGCTGTGTGTCTCAGGGAGGTTGGCAGGGTGGCTGTGTGTATCAGGGAGGTTGGCAGGGTGGCTGTGTGTCTTATGGAGGTTGGCAGGGTGGCTGTGTGTATCAGGGAGGTTGGCAGGGTGGCTGTGTGTCTTATGGGGGTTGGCAGGGTGGCTGTGTGTCACAGGGAGGTTGGCAGGGTGGCTGTGTGTCTTATGGAGGTTGGCAGGGTGGCTGTGTGTATCAGGGAGGTTGGCAGGGTGGCTGTGTGTCTTATGGGGGTTGGCAGGGTGGCTGTGTGTCACAGGGAGGTTGGCAGGGTGCCTGTGTGTCTTATGGGGGTTGGCAGGGTGGCTGTGTGTATCAGGGAGGTTGGCAGGGTGGCTGTGTGTATCAGGGAGGTTGGCAGGGTGGCTGTGTGTATCAGGGAGGTTGGCAGGGTGGCTGTGTGTCTTATGGGGGTTGGCAGGGTGGCTGTGTGTCTCAGGGAGGTTGGCAGGGTGGCTGTGTGTCTTATGGGGGTTGGCAGGGTGGCTGTGTGTCTTATGGGGGTTGGCAAGGTGGCTGTGTGTCACAGGGAGGTTGGCAGGGTGGCTGTGTGTATCAGGGAGGTTGGCAGGGTGGCTGTGTGTCTTATGGGGGTTGGCAGGGTGGCTGTGTGTCTTATGGGGGTTGGCAGGGTGGCTGTGTGTCTTATGGAGGTTGGCAGGGTGGCTGTGTGTCTCAGGGAGGTTGGCAGGGTGGCTGTGTGTCTTATGGGGGTTGGCAGGGTGGCTGTGTGTCTTATGGAGGTTGGCAGGGTGGCTGTGTGTATCAGGGAGGTTGGCAGGGTGCCTGTGTGTCTTATGGGGGTTGGCAGGGTGGCTGTGTGTATCAGGGAGGTTGGCAGGGTGGCTGTGTGTCTTATGGGGGTTGGCAGGGTGGCTGTGTGTCTCAGGGAGGTTGGCAGGGTGGCTGTGTGTCTTATGGGGGTTGGCAGGGTGGCTGTGTGTCTTATGGGGGTTGGCAAGGTGGCTGTGTGTATCAGGGAGGTTGGCAGGTTGGCTGTGTGTATCAGGGAGGTTGGCAGGGTGGCTGTGTGTCTTATGGGGGTTGGCAGGGTGGCTGTGTGTCCTATGGGGGTTGGCAGGGTGGCTGTGTGTCTTATGGAGGTTGGCAGGGTGGCTGTGTGTCTCAGGGAGGTTGGCAGGGTGGCTGTGTGTCTTATGGGGGTTGGCAGGGTGGCTGTGTGTCTTATGGAGGTTGGCAGGGTGGCTGTGTGTATCAGGGAGGTTGGCAGGGTGGCTGTGTGTCTCAGGGAGGTTGGCAGGGTGGCTGTGTGTCTTATGGGGGTTGGCAGGGTGGCTGTGTGTATCAGGGAGGTTGGCAGGGTGGCTGTGTGTATCAGGGAGGTTGGCAGGGTGGCTGTGTGTCTTATGGAGGTTGGCAGGGTGGCTGTGTGTCTCAGGGAGGTTGGCAGGGTGGCTGTGTGTCTTATGGGGGTTGGCAGGGTGGCTGTGTGTCTTATGGGGGTTGGCAGGGTGGCTGTGTGTCACAGGGAGGTTGGCAGGGTGGCTGTGTGTATCAGGGAGGTTGGCAGGGTGGCTGTGTGTATCAGGGAGGTTGGCAGGGTGGCTGTGTGTCTTATGGAGGTTGGCAGGGTGGCTGTGTGTCTTATGGGGGTTGGCAGGGTGGCTGTGTGTCTTATGGGGGTTGGCAGGGTGGCTGTGTGTCTCAGGGAGGTTGGCAGGGTGGCTGTGTGTCTTATGGAGGTTGGCAGGGTGGCTGTGTGTCTTATTGGGGTTGGCAGGGTGGCTGTGTGTCACAGGGAGGTTGGCAGGGTGGCTGTGTGTCTCAGGGAGGTTGGCAGGGTGGCTGTGTGTCTTATGGAGGTTGGCAGGGTGGCTGTGTGTCACAGGGAGGTTGGCAGGGTGGCTGTGTGTCTCAGGGAGGTTGGCAGGGTGGCTGTGTGTCTTATGGAGGTTGGCAGGGTGGCTGTGTGTCTTATGGAGGTTGGCAGGGTGGCTGTGTGTCTCAGGGAGGTTGGCAGGGTGGCTGTGTGTATCAGGGAGGTTGGCAGGGTGGCTGTGTGTCTTATGGAGGTTGGCAGGGTGGCTGTGTGTATCAGGGAGGTTGGCAGGGTGGCTGTGTGTCTTATGGGGGTTGGCAGGGTGGCTGTGTGTCACAGGGAGGTTGGCAGGGTGGCTGTGTGTCTTATGGAGGTTGGCAGGGTGGCTGTGTGTATCAGGGAGGTTGGCAGGGTGGCTGTGTGTCTTATGGGGGTTGGCAGGGTGGCTGTGTGTCACAGGGAGGTTGGCAGGGTGCCTGTGTGTCTTATGGGGGTTGGCAGGGTGGCTGTGTGTATCAGGGAGGTTGGCAGGGTGGCTGTGTGTATCAGGGAGGTTGGCAGGGTGGCTGTGTGTATCAGGGAGGTTGGCAGGGTGGCTGTGTGTCTTATGGGGGTTGGCAGGGTGGCTGTGTGTCTCAGGGAGGTTGGCAGGGTGGCTGTGTGTCTTATGGGGGTTGGCAGGGTGGCTGTGTGTCTTATGGGGGTTGGCAAGGTGGCTGTGTGTCACAGGGAGGTTGGCAGGGTGGCTGTGTGTATCAGGGAGGTTGGCAGGGTGGCTGTGTGTCTTATGGGGGTTGGCAGGGTGGCTGTGTGTCTTATGGGGGGTTGGCAGGGTGGCTGTGTGTCTTATGGAGGTTGGCAGGGTGGCTGTGTGTCTCAGGGAGGTTGGCAGGGTGGCTGTGTGTCTTATGGGGGTTGGCAGGGTGGCTGTGTGTCTTATGGAGGTTGGCAGGGTGGCTGTGTGTATCAGGGAGGTTGGCAGGGTGCCTGTGTGTCTTATGGGGGTTGGCAGGGTGGCTGTGTGTATCAGGGAGGTTGGCAGGGTGGCTGTGTGTCTTATGGGGGTTGGCAGGGTGGCTGTGTGTCACAGGGAGGTTGGCAGGGTGGCTGTGTGTCACAGGGAGGTTGGCAGGGTGGCTGTGTGTCTTATGGGGGTTGGCAGGGTGGCTGTGTGTCACAGGGTGGTTGGCAGGGTGGCTGTGTGTCTTATGGAGGTTGGCAGGGTGGCTGTGTGTCTTATGGAGGTTGGCAGGGTGGCTGTGTGTCTTATGGAGGTTGGCCGGGGGGGCGGGCCATTACCTTGGTGTCAACGCGTAGCAGGAACTGAACGAGTCCTTTGATTGGTCCAGGCATGATGGCGTCCTGTCGCTCACGGCCAAACTTCTCCAGTCCTACCCACCATGACGACAGAGTCTTCTCAGCGAATCGCTTCAGACCAAAATGTACCACCAGCTTCTTCAACACCCACACTACAACACACACACACACACAGACACAATGTTATGCATTTGTGTGTGTGTGTGTGTGTGTGTGTGTGTGTGTGTGTGTGTGTGTGTGTGTGTGTGTGTGTGTGTGTGCGTGCGTGCCTGGGTCGTGTGAGTGCTTGGGTCAGTGTGTGTGTCTGTCTGTGTAAGTCTCTGTGTGTAAGTGTGTGTGAGTGTTTGAGATATTACCAGCCACTGGGATAGGCAGTAATTGTAGCATCCAGAGATTGAGCCAGACTTGGACCAGTACAAAAGCCCAGGCCAGCAGGACAAAGTAGATATCACTGGCTCTTTGGGACCCCTTCTTCTGGAAGAGACCCCCCAGCTCAGGACGGCCCTGACGGGGGAACGGGAAGACAGAGGGGGGACCGGAAGGGCCAGGGCCCACAGAGTCCACCCCATCTACAGAGAGAGAGGAGGGGGGAGATGAGGAAAGGAGGGGGTGAGGAGAGGAGAGATGAGAGGAGTTAAGCCATTGTGACAGTCAAGACAATGAAGTAGATTTGGATTGAAAACGTGATAGAAAGGGTGAGAAAGTGGTCATTAAATCAGTCCAAACCTTCAACATCTATTGAATTAATGTAGAATTAAGACTTAGAGAGCTTTTTGTGGCTGATGGTTAGTTACTGCGGTACAACGCCTATGTGTGGTGTATGTGTATGTGTGTGTGTGCGTGCGTGCGTGCGGTGTGTGTGTGTGTGTGTGTGTGTGTGTGCGTGCGTGCGTGCGTGCGTGCGTGCGTGCGTGTCTGTGTGTGTGCGTGCGTGCGTGCGTGCGTGCGGTGTGTCTGTGTGTGTGTGTGTGTGTGTGTGTGTGTGTGTGTGTGTGTGTGTGTGCGTGCGGTGTGTGTGTGTGTGTGTGTGTGTGTGTGTGTGTGCGTGCGTGCGTGCGTGCGTGCGTGTGTGTGTGTGCGTGCGTGTGTGTGTGTGTGTGTGTGTGTGTGTGTGTGTGTGTGTGTGCGTGCGTGTGTGTGTGTGTGTGTGTGTGTGTGTGTGTGTGTGTGTGTGTGTGTGTGTGTTATCTGACCTGCGGAGACACTGCTGCTGCTGGTCTCTCTCTCGGGGCCCAGGTGGAGGTTACTACAGGAGATGGCCATGTAGATGGTGTTAGCAGCGAACGACAACACCTGTCCTGACAGCTCACCTGAGTTACCAGGGACAGGTGGTTTCTCTTGAGAGCCCACGATGAGGAGCGTGACCACGATTACAAACACAGGAACTCTCCATGAGCCAGTCAGAGACACTAGAGAGAGAGGCATGAGGGAGAGGGGGGGGGGGGTATATGGTGAGAGGGGCGTATGGCAGTGTGATGAATAATGAACAGTAAACTCCTTTTGAAACTACATCAGAATGTACTACTACCCCCCCTGTAAATACCTCTGTCCTAGCAGTGCTTCAGCTCTCATCAGAATGTACTACTACCACCCTGTAAATACCTCTGTCCTAGCAGTACTTCAGCTCTCATCAGAATGTACTACTACCCCCCCTGTAAATACCTCTGTCCTAGCAGTGCTTCAGCTCTCATCAGAATGTACTACTACCACCCTGTAAATACCTCTGTCCTAGCAGTACTTCAGCTCTCATCAGAATGTACTACTACCCCCCCTGTAAATACCTCTGTCCTAGCAGTGCTTCAGCTCTCATCAGAATGTACTACTACCCCCCTGTAAATACCTCTGTCCTAGCAGTGCTTCAGCTCTCATCAGAATGTACTACTACCCCCCTGTAAATACCTCTGTCCTAGCAGTGCTTCAGCTCTCATCAGAATGTACTACTACCCCCCTGTAAATACCTCTGTCCTAGCAGTGCTTCAGCTCTCATCAGAATGTACTACTACCTCCCCTGTAAATACCTCTGTCCTAGCAGTGCTTCAGCTCTCATCAGAATGTACTACTAACCCCCTGTAAATACCTCTGTCCTAGCAGTGCTTCAGCTCTCATCAGAATGTACTACTACCTCCCTGTAAATACCTCTGTCCTAGCAGTGCTTCAGCTCTCATCAGAATGTACTACTAACCCCCTGTAAATGCCTCTGTCCTAGCAGTACTTCAGCTCTCATCAGAATGTACTACTACCCCCCCTGTAAATACCTCTGTCCTAGCAGTGCTTCAGCTCTCATCAGAATGTACTACTACCCCCCCTGTAAATACCTCTGTCCTAGCAGTGCTTCAGCTCTCATCAGAATGTACTACTACCCCCCCTGTAAATACCTCTGTCCTAGCAGTGCTTCAGCTCTCATCAGAATGTACTACTACCCCCCCTGTAAATACCTCTGTCCTAGCAGTGCTTCAGCTCTCATCAGAATGTACTACTACCCCCCTGTAAATACCTCTGTCCTAGCAGTGCTTCAGCTCTCATCAGAATGTACTACTAACCCCCTGTAAATACCTCTGTCCTAGCAGTGCTTCAGCTCTCATCAGAATGTACTACTACCTCCCCTGTAAATACCTCTGTCCTAGCAGTGCTTCAGCTCTCATCAGAATGTACTACTACCCCCCCTGTAAATACCTCTGTCCTAGCAGTGCTTCAGCTCTCATCAGAATGTACTACTACCCCCCCTGTAAATACCTCTGTCCTAGCAGTGCTTCAGCTCTCATCAGAATGT
Organism: Salmo salar; assembly: GCF_905237065.1. NCBI lineage: Eukaryota > Metazoa > Chordata > Actinopteri > Salmoniformes > Salmonidae > Salmo > Salmo salar. The sequence goes on from NC_059443.1 coordinate 15,039,254, forward strand.
ACTACTACCCCCCCTGTAAATACCTCTGTCCTAGCAGTGCTTCAGCTCTCATCAGAATGTACTACTACCCCCCCTGTAAATACCTCTGTCCTAGCAGTGCTTCAGCTCTCATCAGAATGTACTACTACCCCCCCTGTAAATACCTCTGTCCTAGCAGTCCTTCAGCTCTCATCAGAATGTACTACTACCCCCCCTGTAAATACCTCTGTCCTAGCAGTGCTTCAGCTCTCATCAGAATGTACTACTACCCCCCTGTAAATACCTCTGTCCTAGCAGTGCTTCAGCTCTCATCAGAATGTACTACTACCCCCCTGTAAATACCTCTGTCCTAGCAGTGCTTCAGCTCTCATCAGAATGTACTACTAACCCCCTGTAAATACCTCTGTCCTAGCAGTGCTTCAGCTCTCATCAGAATGTACTACTACCCCCCTGTAAATACCTCTGTCCTAGCAGTGCTTCAGCTCTCATCAGAATGTACTACTACCCCCCCCTGTAAATACCTCTGTCCTAGCAGTCCTTCAGCTCTCATCAGAATGTACTACTACCCCCTGTAAATACCTCTGTCCTAGCAGTGCTTCAGCTCTCATCAGAATGTACTACTACCCCCCCTGTAAATACCTCTGTCCTAGCAGTGCTTCAGCTCTCATCAGAATGTACTACTACCCCCCTGTAAATACCTCTGTCCTAGCAGTGCTTCAGCTCTCATCAGAATGTACTACTACCCCCCTGTAAATACCTCTGTCCTAGCAGTGCTTCAGCTCTCATCAGAATGTACTACTACCCCCCCTGTAAATACCTCTGTCCTAGCAGTGCTTCAGCTCTCATCAGAATGTACTACTACCCCCCCTGTAAATACCTCTGTCCTAGCAGTGCTTCAGCTCTCATCAGAATGTACTACTACCCCCCTGTAAATACCTCTGTCCTAGCAGTGCTTCAGCTCTCATCAGAATGTACTACTACCCCCCTGTAAATACCTCTGTCCTAGCAGTGCTTCAGCTCTCATCAGAATGTACTACTACCCCCTGTAAATACCTCTGTCCTAGCAGTGCTTCAGCTCTCATCAGAATGTACTACTACCCCCCTGTAAATACCTCTGTCCTAGCAGTGCTTCAGCTCTCATCAGAATGTACTACTACCCCCCCTGTAAATACCTCTGTCCTAGCAGTGCTTCAGCTCTCATCAGAATGTACTACTACCCCCCCTGTAAATACCTCTGTCCTAGCAGTGCTTCAGCTCTCATCAGAATGTACTACTACCCCCCTGTAAATACCTCTGTCCTAGCAGTGCTTCAGCTCTCATCAGAATGTACTACTACCCCCCTGTAAATACCTCTGTCCTAGCAGTGCTTCAGCTCTCATCAGAATGTACTACTACCCCCCCTGTAAATACCTCTGTCCTAGCAGTGCTTCAGCTCTCATCAGAATGTACTACTACCCCCCTGTAAATACCTCTGTCCTAGCAGTGCTTCAGCTCTCATCAGAATGTACTACTACCCCCCTGTAAATACCTCTGTCCTAGCAGTGCTTCAGCTCTCATCAGAATGTACTACTACCCCCCTGTAAATACCTCTGTCCTAGCAGTGCTTCAGCTCTCATCAGAATGTACTACTACCCCCCCCTGTAAATACCTCTGTCCTAGCAGTGCTTCAGCTCTCATCAGAATGTACTACTACCCCCCTGTAAATACCTCTGTCCTAGCAGTGCTTCAGCTCTCATCAGAATGTACTACTACCCCCCCTGTAAATACCTCTGTCCTAGCAGTGCTTCAGCTCTCATCAGAATGTACTACTACCCCCCCTGTAAATACCTCTGTCCTAGCAGTGCTTCAGCTCTCATCAGAATGTACTACTACCCCCCTGTAAATACCTCTGTCCTAGCAGTGCTTCAGCTCTCATCAGAATGTACTACTACCCCCCCTGTAAATACCTCTGTCCTAGCAGTGCTTCAGCTCTCATCAGAATGTACTACTACCCCCCTGTAAATACCTCTGTCCTAGCAGTGCTTCAGCTCTCATCAGAATGTACTACTACCCCCCTGTAAATACCTCTGTCCTAGCAGTGCTTCAGCTCTCATCAGAATGTACTACTACCCCCCCTGTAAATACCTCTGTCCTAGCAGTGCTTCAGCTCTCATCAGAATGTACTACTACCCCCCTGTAAATACCTCTGTCCTAGCAGTGCTTCAGCTCTCATCAGAATGTACTACTACCCCCCTGTAAATACCTCTGTCCTAGCAGTGCTTCAGCTCTCATCAGAATGTACTACTACCCCCCCTGTAAATACCTCTGTCCTAGCAGTGCTTCAGCTCTCATCAGAATGTACTACTACCCCCCTGTAAATACCTCTGTCCTAGCAGTGCTTCAGCTCTCATCAGAATGTACTACTACCCCCCCTGTAAATACCTCTGTCCTAGCAGTGCTTCAGCTCTCATCAGAATGTACTACTACCCCCCTGTAAATACCTCTGTCCTAGCAGTGCTTCAGCTCTCATCAGAATGTACTACTACCCCCCCTGTAAATACCTCTGTCCTAGCAGTGCTTCAGCTCTCATCAGAATGTACTACTACCCCCCTGTAAATACCTCTGTCCTAGCAGTGCTTCAGCTCTCATCAGAATGTACTACTACCCCCCCTGTAAATACCTCTGTCCTAGCAGTGCTTCAGCTCTCATCAGAATGTACTACTACCCCCCTGTAAATACCTCTGTCCTAGCAGTGCTTCAGCTCTCATCAGAATGTACTACTACCCCCCTGTAAATACCTCTGTCCTAGCAGTGCTTCAGCTCTCATCAGAATGTACTACTACCCCCCTGTAAATACCTCTGTCCTAGCAGTGCTTCAGCTCTCATCAGAATGTACTACTACCCCCCTGTAAATACCTCTGTCCTAGCAGTGCTTCAGCTCTCATCAGAATGTACTACTACCCCCCTGTAAATACCTCTGTCCTAGCAGTGCTTCAGCTCTCATCAGAATGTACTACTACCCCCCCTGTAAATACCTCTGTCCTAGCAGTGCTTCAGCTCTCATCAGAATGTACTACTACCCCCCTGTAAATACCTCTGTCCTAGCAGTGCTTCAGCTCTCATCAGAATGTACTACTACCCCCCTGTAAATACCTCTGTCCTAGCAGTGCTTCAGCTCTCATCAGAATGTACTACTACCCCCCCTGTAAATACCTCTGTCCTAGCAGTGCTTCAGCTCTCATCAGAATGTACTACTACCCCCCTGTAAATACCTCTGTCCTAGCAGTGCTTCAGCTCTCATCAGAATGTACTACTACCCCCCCTGTAAATACCTCTGTCCTAGCAGTGCTTCAGCTCTCATCAGAATGTACTACTACCCCCCTGTAAATACCTCTGTCCTAGCAGTGCTTCAGCTCTCATCAGAATGTACTACCCCCCCTGTAAATACCTCTGTCCTAGCAGTGCTTCAGCTCTCATCAGAATGTACTACTACCCCCCCTGTAAATACCTCTGTCCTAGCAGTCCTTCAGCTCTCATCAGAATGTACTACTACCCCCTGTAAATACCTCTGTCCTAGCAGTGCTTCAGCTCTCATCAGAATGTACTACTACCCCCCTGTAAATACCTCTGTCCTAGCAGTGCTTCAGCTCTCATCAGAATGTACTACTACCCCCCCTGTAAATACCTCTGTCCTAGCAGTGCTTCAGCTCTCATCAGAATGTACTACTACCCCCCTGTAAATACCTCTGTCCTAGCAGTGCTTCAGCTCTCATCAGAATGTACTACTACCCCCCTGTAAATACCTCTGTCCTAGCAGTGCTTCAGCTCTCATCAGAATGTACTACTACCCCCCTGTAAATACCTCTGTCCTAGCAGTGCTTCAGCTCTCATCAGAATGTACTACTACCCCCCTGTAAATACCTCTGTCCTAGCAGTGCTTCAGCTCTCATCAGAATGTACTACTACCCCCCTGTAAATACCTCTGTCCTAGCAGTGCTTCAGCTCTCATCAGAATGTACTACACCCCCCTGTAAATACCTCTGTCCTAGCAGTGCTTCAGCTCTCATCAGAATGTACTACTACCCCCCTGTAAATACCTCTGTCCTAGCAGTCCTTCAGCTCTCATCAGAATGTACTACTACCCCCCCTGTAAATACCTCTGTCCTAGCAGTGCTTCAGCTCTCATCAGAATTTACTACTACCCCCCTGTAAATACCTCTGTCCTAGCAGTGCTTCAGCTCTCATCAGAATGTACTACTACCCCCCCTGTAAATACCTCTGTCCTAGCAGTGCTTCAGCTCTCATCAGAATGTACTACTACCCCCCCTGTAAATACCTCTGTCCTAGCAGTGCTTCAGCTCTCATCAGAATGTACTACTACCCCCCCTGTAAATACCTCTGTCCTAGCAGTGCTTCAGCTCTCATCAGAATGTACTACTACCCCCCTGTAAATACCTCTGTCCTAGCAGTCCTTCAGCTCTCATCAGAATGTACTACCCCCCCCTGTAAATACCTCTGTCCTAGCAGTGCTTCAGCTCTCATCAGAATGTACTACTACCCCCCCTGTAAATACCTCTGTCCTAGCAGTCCTTCAGCTCTCATCAGAATGTACTACTACCCCCCTGTAAATACCTCTGTCCTAGCAGTGCTTCAGCTCTCATCAGAATGTACTACTACCTCCCCTGTAAATACCTCTGTCCTAGCAGTGCTTCAGCTCTCATCAGAATGTACTACTACCCCCCTGTAAATACCTCTGTCCTAGCAGTGCTTCAGCTCTCATCAGAATGTACTACTACCCCCCTGTAAATACCTCTGTCCTAGCAGTGCTTCAGCTCTCATCAGAATGTACTACTACCCCCCTGTAAATACCTCTGTCCTAGCAGTGCTTCAGCTCTCATCAGAATGTACTACTACCCCCCTGTAAATACCTCTGTCCTAGCAGTGCTTCAGCTCTCATCAGAATGTACTACTACCCCCTGTAAATACCTCTGTCCTAGCAGTGCTTCAGCTCTCATCAGAATGTACTACCCCCCCCTGTAAATACCTCTGTCCTAGCAGTGCTTCAGCTCTCATCAGAATGTACTACTACCCCCCTGTAAATACCTCTGTCCTAGCAGTCCTTCAGCTCTCATCAGAATGTACTACTACCCCCCTGTAAATACCTCTGTCCTAGCAGTGCTTCAGCTCTCATCAGAATGTACTACTACCCCCCTGTAAATACCTCTGTCCTAGCAGTGCTTCAGCTCTCATCAGAATGTACTACTAACCCCCTGTAAATACCTCTGTCCTAGCAGTGCTTCAGCTCTCATCAGAATGTACTACCCCCCCCTGTAAATACCTCTGTCCTAGCAGTGCTTCAGCTCTCATCAGAATGTACTACTACCCCCCTGTAAATACCTCTGTCCTAGCAGTGCTTCAGCTCTCATCAGAATGTACTACTACCCCCCCTGTAAATACCTCTGTCCTAGCAGTGCTTCAGCTCTCATCAGAATGTACTACTACCCCCCCTGTAAATACCTCTGTCCTAGCAGTGCTTCAGCTCTCATCAGAATGTACTACTACCCCCCCTGTAAATACCTCTGTCCTAGCAGTGCTTCAGCTCTCATCAGAATGTACTACTAACCCCCTGTAAATACCTCTGTCCTAGCAGTCCTTCAGCTCTCATCAGAATGTACTACTAACCCCCTGTAAATACCTCTGTCCTAGCAGTGCTTCAGCTCTCATCAGAATGTACTACCCCCCCCTGTAAATACCTCTGTCCTAGCAGTGCTTCAGCTCTCATCAGAATGTACTACTACCCCCCCTGTAAATACCTCTGTCCTAGCAGTCCTTCAGCTCTCATCAGAATGTACTACTACCCCCCCTGTAAATACCTCTGTCCTAGCAGTGCTTCAGCTCTCATCAGAATGTACTACTACCCCCCCTGTAAATACCTCTGTCCTAGCAGTACTTCAGCTCTCATCAGAATGTACTACCCCCCCCTGTAAATACCTCTGTCCTAGCAGTGCTTCAGCTCTCATCAGAATGTACTACTACCCCCCTGTAAATACCTCTGTCCTAGCAGTGCTTCAGCTCTCATCAGAATGTACTACTACCCCCCCTGTAAATACCTCTGTCCTAGCAGTGCTTCAGCTCTCATCAGAATGTACTACTACCCCCGCTGTAAATACCTCTGTCCTAGCAGTCCTTCAGCTCTCATCAGAATGTACTACCCCCCTGTAAATACCTCTGTCCTAGCAGTGCTTCAGCTCTCATCAGAATGTGCTACTACCCCCCCTGTAAATACCTCTGTCCTAGCAGTCCTTCAGCTCTCATCAGAATGTACTACCCCCCCTGTAAATACCTCTGTCCTAGCAGTGCTTCAGCTCTCATCAGAATGTACTACTACCCCCCCCTGTAAATACCTCTGTCCTAGCAGTCCTTCAGCTCTCATCAGAATGTACTACTACCCCCCTGTAAATACCTCTGTCCTAGCAGTGCTTCAGCTCTCATCAGAATGTACTACTACCTCCCCTGTAAATACCTCTGTCCTAGCAGTGCTTCAGCTCTCATCAGAATGTACTACTACCCCCCTGTAAATACCTCTGTCCTAGCAGTGCTTCAGCTCTCATCAGAATGTACTACTACCCCCCCTGTAAATACCTCTGTCCTAGCAGTGCTTCAGCTCTCATCAGAATGTACTACTACCCCCCTGTAAATACCTCTGTCCTAGCAGTGCTTCAGCTCTCATCAGAATGTACTACTACCCCCCTGTAAATACCTCTGTCCTAGCAGTGCTTCAGCTCTCATCAGAATGTACTACTACCCCCCTGTAAATACCTCTGTCCTAGCAGTGCTTCAGCTCTCATCAGAATGTACTACTACCCCCTGTAAATACCTCTGTCCTAGCAGTGCTTCAGCTCTCATCAGAATGTACTACTACCCCCCTGTAAATACCTCTGTCCTAGCAGTGCTTCAGCTCTCATCAGAATGTACTACTACCCCCCCTGTAAATACCTCTGTCCTAGCAGTGCTTCAGCTCTCATCAGAATGTACTACTACCCCCCCTGTAAATACCTCTGTCCTAGCAGTGCTTCAGCTCTCAGTATGTTTTAACATGTCAGCCTGAAGGTTAACACCCCCTCCCTCGCTCCCAGCACACAACCAGCTGTCTATTAATGCTGAAGACTAAATATCCTGAGACCACGGCCACACACTTGACCTTTATACGCTTCCTTATCTTATGATGGAACATAAATACCTACAAAGTTACCTCCACTCCCTCTCCCACTCCCTCTCTCACTCCCTCTCCCACTCCCTCTCTCACTCCCTCTCCCACTCCCTCTCCCACTCCCTCTCTCACTCCCTCTCTCACTCCCTCTCCCACTCCCTCTCTCACTCCCTCTCCCACTCCCTCTCTCACTCCCTCTCCCACTCCCTCTCTCACTCCCTCTCCCACTCCCTCTCTCACTCCCTCTCTCACTCCCTCTCCCACTCCCTCTCTCACTCCCTCTCCCACTCCCTCTCTCACTCCCTCTCCCACTCCCTCTCTCACTCCCTCTCTCACTCCCTCTCCCACTCCCTCTCTCACTCCCTCTCCCACTCCCTCTCTCACTCCCTCTCCCACTCCCTCTCTCACTCCCTCTCCCACTCCCTCTCTCACTCCCTCTCTCACTCCCTCTCCCACTCCCTCTCCCACTCCCTCTCCCTCTCCCTCTCCCTCCCACTCCCTCCCACTCCCTCTCCCTCCCACTCCCTCCCACTCCCTCTCCCACTCCCTCTCTCACTCCCTCTCCCACTCCCTCTCTCACTCCCTCTCCCACTCCCTCTCCCACTCCCTCTCCCTCCCACTCCCTCTCCCACTCCCTCTCTCACTCCCTCTCCCACTCCCTCTCTCACTCCCTCTCCCACTCCCTCTCCCACTCCCTCTCCCTCCCACTCCCTCTCCCACTCCCTCTCTCACTCCCTCTCCCACTCCCTCTCTCACTCCCTCTCCCACTCCCTCTCTCACTCCCTCTCCCACTCCCTCTCCCACTCCCTCTCCCTCCCACTCCCTCCCACTCCCTCCCACTCCCTCTCCCACTCCCTCCCACTCCCTCCCACTCCCACTCCTCCCACTCCCTCTCCCACTCCCTCTCCCACTCCCTCTCCCACTCCCTCTCCCACTCCCTCTCCCACTCCCTCTCTCACTCCCTCTCCCTCTCCCACTCCCTCTCCCACTCCCTCTCCCACTCCCTCTCCCACTCCCTCTCCCACTCCCTCTCTCACTCCCTCTCCCTCTCCCACTCCCTCTCCCACTCCCTCTCCCACTCCCTCTCCCACTCCCTCTCTCACTCCCTCTCCCTCTCCCACTCCCTCTCGCACTCCCTCTCCCTCCCACTCCCTCTCCCACTCCCTCTTCCACTCCCTCTCTCCCTCCCTCTTCCACTCCCTCTTCCACTCCCTCTTCCACTCCCTCTTCCACTCCCTCTTCCACTCCCCTGTCTGTATCCAGGTAGAAGAATAGAACATGTTGTCCAGACAGGTACAGGCATGGCTCTCACTCACATAGCTCCTCCTCTCTCTCCCTCCTCTCTCTCTCTCCCTCCCTCCCTCTCTCCCCCTCTCCTCACCCAGGTAGAAGAGTAGTATGGTCCAGACAGGTACAGGCATGGCTCTCACTCACATAGCTCCTCCTCTCTCTCTCTCCCTCCCTCTCTCCCCCTCTCCTCACCCAGGTAGAAGAGTAGTATGGTCCAGACAGGTACAGGCATGGCTCTCACTCACATAGCTCCTCCTCTCTCTCTCTCTCTCCCTCCCTCTCTCCCCCTCTCCTCACCCAGGTAGAAGAGTAGTATGGTCCAGACAGGTACAGGCATGGCTCTCGCTCACATAGCTCCTCCTCTCTCTCTCTCCCTCCCTCCCTCTCTCCCCCTCTCCTCACCCAGGTAGAAGAGTAGTATGGTCCAGACAGGTACAGACATAGTTCTCAGGTATCTCTCTGTACCGGGGCTCCATTTGCAGACTACAGCCAGTACATACCCCAACACCACTGTCATCACCTAGAGAGAGGAAGACAGGAAGATAGAAGATGGGGGAGGGGTAGAGCGAGAGAGAGGGACAGAGAGAGGGAGAAGATGAGGGAGGGAGTAGAGAGAGAGAGAGGGGGACAGAGAGAGAGGGGGGCAGAGAGAGAGAAGATGATGGAGGGAGTAGAGAGAGAGGGAGACAGAGGGAAGATGAGGGAGGGAGTAGAGAGAGAGAGAGAAGATGAGGGAGGGAGTAGAGAGACAGAGAGAATATGAGAGAGGGAGTAGAAAGAGAGAGAGAAGATGAGGGAGGGAGTAGAGAGAGAGGGGAGGACAGAGAGAGAGAAAAGATTATGGAGGGAGTAGAGAGAGAGAGAGGGGGACAGAGAGAGAGAGAAGATTAGGGAGGGAGTAGAGAGAGAGAAGATAAGAGAGGGAGTAGAAAGAGAGAGGGGGGGCAGAGAGAGAGAAGATGATGGAGGGAGTAGAGAGAGAGAGGGGGGGACAGAGAGAGAGAGAAGATGAGGGAGGGAGTAGAGAGAGAGAAGATAAGGGAGGGAGTAGAGAGAGAGATTAGGGAGGGAGTAGAAAGAGAGAGAGGGGGGGCAGAGAGAGAAGATGAGGGATGGAGTAGAGAGAGAGAAGATAATGGAGGGAGTAGAAAGAGAGAGAGAGGGGGGGCAGAGAGAGAGAGAAGATGATGGAGGGAGTAGAGAGAGAGAAGATAATGGAGGGAGTAGAAAGAGAGAGAGAGAGAGGGGGAAGAGAGAGAGAAGATAATGGAGGGAGTAGAAAGAGAGGGGGGACAGAGAGTGAGAGAAGATGAGGGAGGGAGTAGAGAGAGAGAAGATAATGGAGGGAGTAGAAAGAGAGAGAGAGAGAGAGAGAGAGAGAGAGAGAGAGGGAAGAGAGAGAAGATGATGGAGGGAGTAGAAAGAGAGGGGGGACAGAGAGAGAGAGAAGATGAGGGAGGGAGTAGAGAGAGAGAGGCACAGAGAGAGAGAGAAGATGAGGGAGGGAGTAGAGAGAGAGAAAAAGCAGAAAGTACTTTTATAAGAGTTCTTTATCTATTTTATAAAGAGTTTAAGGAAATACACACACACACACACAAAGCCAAGGCCTGTGAAAGGTCTCAGGAAATCTAAATGTAGTTAGCTGAGTACTTGATTCATGTAAGGGCTGCAGTCTTATCCCCTGCCCATCCATCCTGTTGTAGACTACAGTATTGGAAAAGCCTTTCTTATTGTTGTGGGGGCCTTCCTCCTTCAGCGTCAGTAGTGTCCCTGTCACTCACCCACACTGAGTGGAAGCAGTCCAGCGCGCTCCCGATGACGTCACACACGTGCCCGATGATCACCTGCATGCCAATGACGCTCCAGAACAGGTAAAAGAAGTAGATGAGTGGCGCGCCCGCCCCGATCACCAGCAGCACCGTGAGCCTCTCCAGCACCAGACCCCCCAGGAAATCCACTCCGTGGTTGAAACACCACACCGGGACCAGCAGCGTCCCCAGGAGTATCGGCGTCCCGGTGTCCTGCAGGCCGTTGAGCCAGGAGCGTCCCAACCGGGCTAGGGAGTGTTTGAATGGGTGGAGGAAGGTCCCGCAGAGAACGGCCCAGAGCAGTGGTCTCAGAAAGGCTTCCAGGATAAAGAAGACTAGCACAGCCGCTCCACAACAGATAGCCACGAAAATCATCGCTCCTGTGTTGTAGAAGGCCTGTTTGATGTTCTTGTCGAATTTGAGGGAGGAAGGCTGGCTGAGTAGCTGGCTCATCATGCCCACCGCTGGCTGGACGCTCTCGGAGAACGAGACGTAGTGAGGCCGGGCGGAACTAGGGGTTTCCGCGGGAGAGGAAGGAGCCGGCTCTGCCTCCGGCCCCGAGTCCTCCTCGTCTGCCATCTTCAATGATTCCGCTTCGGTCTGCGTCCTCCTGCGGATCCACCCACTACCACCACAGACGGAAGAAGGAGCGTTAGTTTCCAGTATGTTTGATACCGCTGCAACACATGAGGAACAACACAACACTAGACGTACTGGTGACGTAACAGTCGCAAGGTATGATGGGTATTGTAGCTGGTGCCAGACAGAACTGTGCTCGCTGCCTAGTTTGCTGCTAGTAGACTACTCTTTGGAATGCCCAGTTGAACTACACACAGAAACTTGAATAAACAGACCTTTGTCAGAGAATCACCACGAATTGAGGATGTCCGTGCTGTCACCTAGGAAATATGCAAAGTAATCACATATTTGCATAGCCTGTCATTACAATCTTTACAAAACAGGTAAAACTTCATTTTAAGTGCCCATATTAGAGTGTAATTACACTGTAACAAGTATTGTAGTTAACTGTATCAACCAATAGTTACACTGTAATAACTTCTACAGGTCTTCCCTGTGGCTCAGTTGGTAGAGCATGGTGTTTGCAACGCCAGCATGGTGTGTGCAACGCCAGGGTTGTGGGTTCGATTCCCACGGGGGGCCAGTACAAAAAGAAAAATGCATGAAATGAAATGTATGTATTCACTACTGTAAGTCGCTCTGGATAAGAGCGTCTGCTAAATGACTCAAATGTAAATGTAACTGGTAGTAATTGCGGTCTGTAATTACAGAGGTGTAACAATGAATCCTTGTTGCCATGCTTGCTACAAATGGGCAGGTTTCCACTAAATTCACCAATTTAGTGTTTTGTTTATTCTCAGCTGCATACAGTTACAACTGTCACAAAGGTTGTGATCCCTCGTGGATGCGCTAGGTGTCAGAGATATGATGCTCAATAGGCTCTAATTACTTACTCATGAATGTGCACTGTTGAAAAAAGATCTCCACTCAACTTTATTGCTAGCACTTGCCACTAAAATAAAGTGTACCATCTGGGTTCATTTGATCATCCCAGATGAGGAAAAACACACTATTTGAAAGCAAAGTACATGTAGTGTTTGCCTAAGTACAATGTAATTACTAGTTGTTACACGGGATTTAGCTAGTTAAAATAAAGTGTATCTTGAGGGGTATTTAGTTGTAATTAATGTGTACTTATACTGACAACCTGGCCCTCATTTTAAAGCTTCAGGAAGCGCAATCCAAGTGGGAGGATAAACACACTAGTACACAGAGTACATGTCATATTTGCATAAGTACAATGTAATTACTAGTTGTTACACAGGATTTAACTAATTAAAATGAAGCGTATCTTGAGGGGTATTTAGTTGTAGTTAATGTGTACTTATACAGTACACTGTACATCCTTACAACCTGGCCCTCATTTTAAAGCTTCTGGAAGTTTCACTTAATTTCTGTACCTTATTGTGAAATGAAGTGAAACTTCCAGAAGCTTGAGGGCCAGGTTGTCAGGATGTGTACTGTATAAGTACACATTAATTACAACTAAGTACCCCTCAAGATACACTTTATTTTAACTAGCTAAATTCTGTGTAACAACTAGTAATTACATTGTACTTAGGAAAACATTACATGTACTATGCTTTGAAGTAGTGTATTTTTCCACATCTGCGATACCACCCATATTAGATCCCAGTCAGTGAGGTTGACTTACTGATCTGTTCTGATCTGTTCTTACCAGTTAACCCAGATGGAACACTTTATTTTGGGGGCAGGTGCTAGCAACACCACTGAGTGGAGATGTAGTTAGAACAGTACACATTCAACGCTAAGTAATTAGAGCCTATTGAGCATCATATCTCTGACACCCAGCGCATCCACGAGGGGTCACAACCTTTGTGACAGTTGTAACTGTATGCAGCTGAGAAGAAGCGAAGCTCTAAATTGGTGAATTTAGTGGAAACCTGCCCATTTGTAACAAGCATTAATTGTTGCACCTCTGTAATTGCATACCTCAATTACTCCTAGTTACATGTTGTTGTTACACTGTAACTATGAGCTGTTACAGTTAACTACAATACCTGTTACACTGTAATTACACTGTAATAAGGATCTTTTTAAAATGAAGTGTTACCCAGATATCTGTAGTCTAACCCTATCCTCTATTATCTGGAATTATTTTGAATGTGCTGCTTTTCCAAAAATATGTCAATGCCCATTATTTGTTCCCAGCCCAGAGCGACCCACACAGATGTTGTATGGTTTGTTCCCAGCCCAGAGCGACCCACACAGATGTTGTATGGTTTGTTCCCAGCCCAGAGCGACCCACACAGATGTTGTATGGTTTGTTCCCAGCCCAGAGCGACCCACACAGATGTTGTATGGTTTGTTCCCAGCCCAGAGTGACCCACACAGATGTTGTATGGTTTGTTCCCAGCCCAGAGCGACCCACACAGATGTTGTATGGTTTGTTCCCAGCCCAGAGCGACCCACACAGATGTTGTATGGTTTGTTCCCAGCCCAGAGCGACCCACACAGATGTTGTATGGTTTGTTCCCAGCCCAGAGCGACCCACACAGATGTTGTATGGTTTGTTCCCAGCCCAGAGCGACCCACACAGATGTTGTATGGTTTGTTCCCAGCCCAGAGCGACCCACACAGATGTTGTATGGTTTGTTCCCAGCCCAGAGCGACCCACACAGATGTTGTATGGTTTGTTCCCAGCCCAGAGCGACCCACACAGATGTTGTATGGTTTGTTCCCAGCCCAGAGCGACCCACACAGATGTTGTATGGTTTGTTCCCAGCCCAGAGCGACCCACACAGATGTTGTATGGTTTGTTCCCAGCCCAGAGCGACCCACACAGATGTTGTATGGTTTGTTCCCAGCCCAGAGCGACCCACACAGATGTTGTATGGTTTGTTCCCAGCCCAGAGCGACCCACACAGATGTTGTATGGTTTGTTCCCAGCCCAGAGCGACCCACACAGATGTTGTATGGTTTGTTCCCAGCCCAGAGCGACCCACACAGATGTTGTATGGTTTGTTCCCAGCCCAGAGCGACCCACACAGATGTTGTATGGTTTGTTCCCAGCCCAGAGCGACCCACACAGATGTTGTATGGTTTGTTCCCAGCCCAGAGCGACCCACACAGATGTTGTATGGTTTGTTCCCAGCCCAGAGCGACCCACACAGATGTTGTATGGTTGTGTGATTCATTGTAAATTCATTAGATTGCAGATGAAATGTATGTTGCCTGAGGGGCACATGATGCAGCTGACAGAGCCATCAAATGACCCACAGGGATGAAAACAACATGTCGGTGTGTATTTATTATTGAACACAGCTTTATTGATAACAAAAACACTTGCACGTTAGACACTAGACACTGTTTCAGCGAGGAAGCATTTCCATGGAACACAACGGTTCAGTGAACGGTACAAATACAACTGGACTCTGTGCCATAGATTCCTTCAGCTTTAGGCCATATGCTGCAGGGCCAAGGCAAGCTGTCAGACAGAGCCCCCGTCCCTGGCTGTCATCATGTCCACTACAGCCTCAGTGCTGATGGGTGTGTTATTGCATATCTACAAAGGAATCATGCGCCATCAATCATACAGTCAGCTGCCCTATCGTCAGCAAACAGTTATCACACACACACACACACACACACCTCGCCACAGGCAAATGAAACATGACCTAGCATGTGGTGAAATAAAGCAGTCCTAAGAAAATGGACCCTCTCACACATAGAGAGAAAAGAGAACCCTGTCTTAATCATCAGCATGTAAAATGGCATTGTGGAAAACAGTATAGAGTTCAGTGTTACACAGTGAGACTGGGGCTGAAACAAACAAACAAAACATCTGTTCAACCACCTAGTCTTAGTTTCTGTATACAAATACTATAATACTACTACTACTAATACTGTATTTCCCCTGTGGAGAATGAGTGTTGTGTAAAGTATGGCTGCATACAGAAGCAGTATGTTTCAGCAGGATAATAAACTATGAGCTGTCTGCTTTTCTTTGGCTCACATCAATCTGGATGGTTCTCTCTAAGTGAAGTCTCTCTCCAGTCTCAGTAGTCTGTCCCAGTGTGTAATGTCTCCTTGTATCGTGTCCGTAGGTTCTTCACATATTCAGGGTCCAGTTGTGATTCGCCACATGTGTTGGAGTAATACTTGTTGTCAGGAGTGTAATACCTTACTGTCGTAAACATAAATACACTAAATGAAATACCTTACTAAAACTAAAGGTTATGCTACTGTTCTCTAGAAACACATACAGTATTTCAGATATTCTGACTAATGGGTTAGTGAATGTTGTTATGGTAGCACAATACAATTTTCAGAATGATTTGCAAGCTTCCTGATGAGTCCTCAATGTAAATTATATATAGTATCCTACTGTATATATTTATTAATATATATTTATAGTGTAATTCTGTGTAAAGAGCACCCTGCATTGAGGGTGTGGCAGACAGAAATACAATGTGAACTCTCAGTCTTATTGCTGTCTCTTTCCTCTTCTCTCCACTTCTCTCCTCGTCTCCTCTCATCTCTCCACTTCTCTCCTCGTCTCCTCTTCACTTGTCTCATCTCGTCTCTACTCGTCTCTTCTCTCCTCTTCTGTCCTCTTCTGTCATCTCGTCTCCTCTCTTCTCTCCTCTGGGTTAATTGGTCGTCTCTCCCCTTCTCTCTTTTGTCTCCTCTCTCATCTTCTCTCCTCTTGTCTTCTCTCGTCTCCTCTCATCTCGTCTGCTCTCCTCTCTCTCAGGGGGTGCCCATCAGCAGATAGAAGGTGAGGGCTACTATGAGCAGCAGACAGAAGGGTGAGGAGAACGTCTGGTAGGCTGTAGACGGCATGAAGATGTCCTCATATTTATAGATGCTGATCATGTGATCGGAGACTGGCGGAGCATCGTTGTCATGACGGGTGATGGAACCTGGAGGAGAGGAGGAAAGAGAAGAGTGGGGGAGGAGAGTAAGAGAAAAAGGGTAGGGAAATAATTTACATGTAAAGTGCATTCGGAAAGAGCACAGGTTTGGGAACTCAATCGAACATCTCTGGAGAGACCTGAAAATAACTGTGCAACGACGCTCCCCATACAACCTGACAGAGCTTGAGAAGATCTGCAGAGATGAATGGGAGAAACTCCCCAAATACAGGTGTGCCAAGCTTGTAGTGTCATACCCAAGAAGACTCGAGGCTGTAATCACTGCCAAAGGTGCTTCAACAAAGTAGTGAGTAAAGGGTCTGAATACTTATGTAAATGCGATATTTCCAGTTTCTTATTTTGAAAACCTGTTTTCGCTTTGTCATTATGGAGTATTGTGTGTAGATTGAGGAGGAAAAAACAGAATTTAATATATTTTAGAATAAGGCTGTAACGTAACACAATGTGGAAAAAGTCAAGGGGTCTGAATACTTTCCGAATGGACTGTACATACTAATAAACACACACATCCACTCTCTGCACACACACAATACCACACACACACACACAGTCCTTGACTGACCTTGTATAGCAGGCCCCCAGGCCAACAGGTAGAACCAGGAGAGATGCAGATCCACCAGTGTCTCCTCTCTAGGGACGTAGAGCGGCCGTTTGAAGCGGCAGGTCACACGGTTGTTGTCAAACACGCCCTCTTCGTCCCTGGCAGGATTCCTCTTGATCTCCTTGGCCCACTGGCCCACGTTGTAGAAGTGATGGATACGAACACGCCCATTATCGTCATGGACACAGCCCATCACGTCATCTCCTCCCTGAGAGGGGTAGGGGTGAGGAGAACCAATCAGCATGAAGGATAGGTTGACCAATCAGCCTTGTTTTTGTGATGTGCCTTTCGTGGCAGACTTCATGTGTACCAGATGTAGTAAAAGCCTGAGCTGACTCTGACCCAAAATGTCTGTAGAGGTGCTGTTGACTAACTAAGAGTAGGCTGTATCAAAACAAAGAAAGTCCCACACTCTATACAGTGCATTCGGAAAGTATTCAGACCCCTTGACTTTTTCCATATTTTGTTACGTTACAGCCTTATTCTAAAATTGATTGAATTAAACATTTCCTTCATCAATCTACACACAATACCCCATAATGACAAACTGAAAACAGGCTTTTTGATTTTTTTTGCTAAATTATTAAAAATAAAAAACAGAAATACCTTATTTACATAAGTATTCATACCCTTTGCTATGAGACTCTAAATTGAGCTCAGGTGCATTCTGTTTCCATTGATCATCCTTGAGATGTTTCTACAACTTGATTGGAGTCCACCTGTGGTAAATTCAATTGATTGAACATGATTTGGAAAGGCACACACCTGTCTATATAAGGTCCCACAGTTGACAGTGCATGTCAGAGCAAAAACAAAGCCACAAGGTCGAAGGAATTGTCCGTAGAGCTCAGAGACAGGATTGTGTCAAGGCACAGATCTGGGGAAGGGTACCAAAACATTTCTGCAGCATTGAAGGTCCCCAAGAACACAGTGGCCTCCATCATTCTTAAATGGAAGAAGTTTGGAACCACCAAGTCTCTTCCTAGAGCTGGGCGCCTGGCCAAATTGAGCAATTGGGGGAGAAGAGCCTTGGTCAGGGAGGTGACCAAGAACCCGATGGTCACTCTGACAGAGCTCCACAGTTCCTCCAGAGTTCCTCTGTGCAGCACTCCACCAATCAGGCCTTTATGGTAGATTGGCCAGACGGAAGCCACTCCTCAGTAAAAGGCACATGACAGCCCAGTTGGAGTTTGCCAAATGGCACCTAAAGGACTCTCAGACCATGAGAAACAAGATTCTCTGGTCTGATGAAACCAATGTTGAACTCTTTGGCCTGAATGCTAAGCGTCGTGTCTGGAGGAAACCTGGCACCATCCCTACGGTGAAGCATGGTGGTGACAGCATCATGCTGTGGGGATGTTTTTCAGCTGCAGGGACTGGGAGACTAGTTAGGATCGAGGCAAAGATGAACGGAGCAAAGTACAGAGAGATCCTTGGTGAAAACCTGCTCCAGAGCACTCAGGACCTCAGACTGCGGTGAAGGTTCACCTTCCAACAGAACAACGATCCTAAGCACACAGTCAAGACAACACAGGAGTGGCTTCGGGACAAGTCTCTGAATGTCCTTGAGTGGCCCAGCCAGAGCCCAGACTTCAACCCGATCGAACATCTCTGGAGAGACCTGAAAATAGCTGTGCAGCAACGCTCCCCATCCAACCTGACAGAACTTGAGAGGATTTGCAGAGATGAATGGGAGAAACTCTCCAAATACAGGTGTGCCAAGCTTGTAGCGTCATACCCAAGAAGACTCGAGGCTGTAATCGCTGCCAAAGGTGCTTCAACAAAGTACTGAGTAAAGGGTCTGAATACTTATGCAAATGATATATTTCAGTTTATTTTATTTTATAAATATGCACCAAAAAAAGTGCTTTGTCATTATGGGGTATTGTGTGTAGATTGATGACGGAAAAAACGATTTAATCCATTTTCGAATAAGGCTGTAACGTAATAAAATGTGGAAAAAGTCAAGGGGTCTGAATACTTTCTGAAGGCACTGTATATGCTCCCAACAATTGAATGGTTAAACCTAATAACATAATAACCTAATAACATAATAACATAATAACCTAATAACATAATACCCTAATAACATAATACCCTAATAACACAATAACCTAATAACATAATAACATAATACCCTAATAACATAATACCCTAATAACACAATAACCTTATAACATAATAACATAATAACCTAATAACATAATAACATAACAACCAAATAACATAATAACATAACCTAATAACACAATAACCTAATAACATAATAACCTAATAACATTATACCCTAATAACATAATAACATAATACCCTAATAACATAATAACCAAATAACTTAATAACCTAATAACATAATAATCAAATAACATAATAACATAACCTAATAGCACAATAACCTAATAACACAATAACCTAATAACATAATACCATAATAACATCATTGCAGAAATGTTGGTTATTAGGTTTACCCACTCAATTGTTGGAAATTTAGTGTAAGAACAGATCTCACGCATGCTCATACACACACACACACACACCTATGCCCGCACACACACAGATACGGTCCCTTACCATCTTCTTGTCTGAGGAGAAGCCTACAGCCACCCAGCCGTCAGTGTCAGCACTCATCTCATACTCCACGTCTGTCCCGATCCGCCGGTAACTCATGAAATAGTCACACGTCTCTGCATCACACCCCGGCTTCCCATACCTACACACACACACACACACACACACACAATTAAGAAATGTAACCTGATGTGCTCCCACATCTGCCAGAGAAACCCCTGGACACACACACACACACACTGACCTTATGCAGCCCTTGGTGACTCCACAGTCTACGACTTTGATCCTGGCGAAGGGATCCACAGGAGGGGCGGTGGGGAAGGGGTAGCCTGGAGAACACACACCACATAAGAAATGTTTAGGCTACTGACCTGCCTCTAGTCATCTTCTACAAGTTGTACCATATGTCATTTGGTGGGTTTCAGCCTAATGTGCATTCAGGGAAGCACAACTGCTCCTTCACGTTTCATAACAACATTGGGATAGTTTGAAATATGTTATTTTAGTTCATTTATTAAAATCTAATAATATACAACATTTAATGTGGTGAATGCTCGCCCATCTCCAGGCCGGCCAGTGAGAGCCAGAGCGGGGAGCTGCGGGTAGCTGGCGGTAGCTGGCCAGGGTCCTGATCTATGCATGAGTGGACTCGGGTAGAAGTAAGACACTGTACGCTCGGTCTGTCAACCTGCGCATCATCACATAAATAGCCAATTAATTACGAATTACGTCTCAACCACAGATATGTAGATGCGCCCTCTGATTTCCATCAAGAAAAGGCCTACACATAAACACTGCCTTGATGACCATGAAGGCCACAGTAAGCTACATTCCTCGTTCAGAAATGGTCTATCCTGTATCCCTTTCTCACCATCATCCGATAGATGTCTAGACTCCAGGAACTCCGAGGCGAACGTACTGTATGAGTCCTTATGGGGCTCCTTGTGGCCCGGCTCTCCGTGGTCTCCGTGGCTCGCCCGCAGTGCGCCTTCATCCGTGGGGCTCGGCGCTACCCCCCGCCAACTGCCCTGGACCAGGAGCACCGCCAGCTGCAGCAGGCTGCGCAGGAAAATCATGGCCAAAAAGGGAGTATAAAAACGGTCTAAAGGAGACAGAACTGAGACGGAATCATCATTGTTGGTTGTATTTGAGCATTTCTTTACGGAGCCTGATCACTGGACATCAATCGCATCACTACAGAATATTTTCAACGCGGTTGTTTAGTGTGTCGTAGGCTATTTCCCGTAGTGTGAATGGGCGCGAGAGGAGCGGGATCCAGTGCGGTCAAACGAATGAGCCTCGGTTAAACCAATCTGGAAGATTGTAACTGAAAGATTTGTAACTGAACCGATCTGTTTTGCCAATTCACCTAAATCTTGTGGGAAACGGAGACGTCCATAATAATCCAAGTGATTGGATTTAATGTTAAAATAATGTAATAATATCCCAGTTTAGGGATGAATGTGTCTGTTGTTGGTTTCGCCCGTCTCCTCTCCTCTCTCCTAATGGCCCATTACGTCCATGATAGAGCCAATCACTGCAGCGTCCAATAGGAAACCTCGATGTACACTCAGCATTATCAATCTATCGTTTAAATTCCCATTCAGCACTGTTTATGTAAACACAGATGCCAATTGAATAACAATATGGGGTAATGTATGGGATTTATACATTTATTATGCTGTAATGTCTGCTATGGTAGGTTGGTTTCTTATTCCTTTCTGTGATGTGAAAATATTCTAGAATCTACATTGCATTTTATTGTTGACAGCATTGATAACTCCCAAGGACTAAGGCCAAACTGCTGAAAAAAAGCAGGATACACAATTTACCAGTGGTTACAACTGGCTTTACAAGGATTGTGATTCTCAAATCTCACCCATTCTTCTTCTCTTGTCAATAATACAAAGATAATCATTTTAATTGTTTGTCTTTAATGCTTGTTTATTTATTGGTTAGAGAGGAACATTGAACCCAGAGCAGCTCACATCAGACATCTGAATTCATTACAGAATGCATGGTGGTTCCCTTACAAAGTGAAGAGCAGGAAGCCCTGGAAAGTGTTAGGGTTATCAGTATCATCAAAGAGCCCACTGCCTGAGGGGAGACTCATGTAGACCACATCTCCCTCCTCCAGCTCTAGAGACAATGCATTAGATATGTACTGTATGTATTATCCTCATCATTATTATGTTCCAGTATCCAGGCACACACCCAGGGTTTGCGATTTGCGGTAATCAAAGCGGTGAATCTGAGTAGACTCCTCTCACTGGTGCTGTTTCACACTTTTCCATTTTCCATCAGAGACATACAGTATGTTCAATTGTCATGATTCCTTTACCAACACCAGTCTTTGTGTGAACGAGTCTTTACCTGAACAGCTGTCGGCACGGTGACACACGGTTTCAGAGCTGGTCATGGGTGCACCTCAGCCACGCTCAAGGTCCTAAACGATATCATAACCGCCATCGATAAGAGACATTACTGTGCAGTCGCATTCATGGACCTGGCCAAGGCTTTCGACTCTGTCAATCACCACATTCTTATCGGCAGACTCAATAGCCTTGGTTTCTCAAATGACTGCCTCGCCTGGTTTACCAACTACTTCTCAGATAGAGTTCAGTGTGTCAAATCAGAGGGCCTGTTGTCCGGACCTCTGGCAGTCTCTATGGGGGTGCCACAGGGTTCAATTCTCGGGCCGACTCTCTTCTCTGTATACATTAATGATGTTGCTCTTGCTGCTGGTGATTCTCTGATCCACCTCTACGCAGACGACACCATTCTGTATACTTCTGGCCCTTCTTTGGACACTGTGTTAACTACCCTCCAGATGAGCTTCAATGCTATACAACTCTCCTTCCGTGGCATCCAACTGCTCTTAAATACAAGTAAAACTAAATGCATGATCTTCAACCGATCGCTGCCCACACCCGCCCACCCGTCCAGCATCACTACTCTGGACGGTTCTGACTTAGAATATGTCAACATCTACAAATACCTAGGTGTCTGGTTAGACTGTAAACTCTCCTTCCAGACTCACATCAAACATCTCCAATCCAAAGTTAAATCTATAATTGGCTTCCTATTTCGCAACAAAGCATCCTTCACTCATGCTGCCAAACATACCCTAGTAAAACTGACCATCCTACCGATCCTCGACTTTGGCGATGTCATTTACAAAATAGCCTCCAACACTCTACTCAACAAATTGGATGCAGTCTATCACAGTGCCATCCGTTTTGTCACCAAAGCCCCATATACTACCCTCCACTGCGACCTGTATGCTCTCGTTGGCTGGCACTCGCTTCATACTTGTCGCCAAACCCACTGGCTCGAGGTCATCTACAAGTCTCTGCTAGGTAAAGCCCCGCCTTATCTCAGCTCACTGGTCACCATAGCAGCACCCACTCGTAGCACGCGCTCCAGCAGGTATATCTCACTGGTCACCCCCAAAGCCAATTCCTCCATTGGTCGTCTTTCCTTCCAGTTCTCTGCTGCCAATGACTGGAACGAACTGCAAAAATCTCTGAAGCTGGAGACTCATATCTCCCTCACTAGCTTTAAGCACCAGCTGTCAGAGCAGCTCACAGATCTCTGCACCTGTACATAGCCCATCTGTAAACAGCCCATCCAACTACCTCATCACCATACTGCATTTATTTATTTATCTTGCTCCTTTGCACCCCGGTATCTCTACTCGCACATTCATCTTCTGCACATCTACCAGTGTTTAATTGCTATATTGTAATTACTTCGCCACCATGGCCTATTTATTGCCTTACCTCCCTTATCCTACCTCATTTGCACTTACTGTATATAGAGTTTTTCTACTGTATTATTGACTGTATGTTTGTTTATTCCATGTGTAACTCTGTGTTGTTGTATGTGTTGAACTGCTTTGCTTTATCTTGGCCAGGTCGCAGTTGCAAATGAGAACTTGTTCTTAACTTGCCTACCTGGTTAAATAAAGGTGAAATAAAGAAGAAAAAATAATTCTCACTTTCTTCACTGGTTGTGCTTATTCCTGCCTCTAGATGGCAGTATAGGTCCACCGTTCTAATATCTGGCACACAGTCAGTACTGTGCAATTGGTTTAGCCATAGTAATCACAAGGATTGTGTGCTAAAGTACAAAACGGTTATGTTAATGAAATAACCAACAGAAGACATAGATATGAAAACCAACCTTTATGATAACAGACTTTGTTTCATTTCATAAATTTCTAGCTGGGCAGACGGAGAGGGACTTGACTGAGTGAGACTGGGGAAGACTGGGGTAAAATCATAACCCACCTGTAGGTGTTGCTAGTGCAACACGTGAACAGGTTCAAATTGTCTCTGTCTCTGCAGCTGCTAAATCCACCATGTGTGTGAGTGTGT